>NC_091360.1:17834603-17976849 GCF_038502225.1 Cherax quadricarinatus
CCCCTCCCCAGTTTCTCCCTCTTCTGCCACCTCCCAGGATTTCTGCCTCTTCTGTCCCCCCCCACACTTCATCTCCAGTCCCTTACACTTTTCCCTCCCCCTCTACTTTGGTACAGTCCATTACTGTCCCAATCTTTACTCACCCTCCTCCTCCTATCTCCAATATGGTCTCCCATACATCTTTGAATTCAGAAACACTTGAAGCCATTTCAGAATATATTGCAGAGACTAAACCTTCAATGGACACTGATTCACTTCCTGTTCCTTCTCTTCCCTCTCCTCCATCTTCACAACCCCATTCTTCGCAACGCTCCGTTCCTTCGCTACTTGAACATCTTCCAATGCCACCACACGTTGACTTTTCTAACCCCTCTAGTCCGTAGGTACCTTTACCTACAGATTCCTGATATTTTCTTCATCGCCAATCATGGCCTATTTACAGTGGAATATCCACGGCCTCAGGGGTAATCGGGGTGAGCTTCAGATGTTGCTTTCCAGGTTTTCCCCTGTTGGTGCTTGCTTACAAGAACCAAAATTACACTCGGCTGTTTTCCAACCTATCTCAGGCTATAATTTATTGTATTCTTCGGATCCTTTCTCAGATGGGACCTTTAATGAAAGTGCCCTTCTTCTACGCAATGATATTCCGTACTGTCAACTATTTGTCCATACCTCGCTGCATTACACTGCAGCCCGTATCCACTTGAATAAGTGGTTTACAATATGTTCTTTATATCTCCCTCCTTCTCGAGCATTTTCTATCCCAGACTTTGCCTTTCTTGTTTCATCCTTACCACCACCACTTCTGTTACTTGGTGATTTTAATGCCCACCATTTCCTCTGGGGGGGGTCTCATTGTGACTCACGTGGCATTCAGTTGGAGGCTTTTCTCGCCTCTCACCCCCTCCATGTTTTAAATACGGGTACTCCCACCCATTTTGATCCTCGTACTCATACTCTCTCTTGCATCGATCTATCAGTCTGCTCTTCCTCCACTGCACTAGACTTCACCTGGTCTGTTCTACCAGACTTACATGACAGCGATCATTTTCCGATCATTCTTACTTCTCCTTCCTATTCCCCACCTTTCCGTAGCCCTCGCTGGCAATTTGATCGGGCAAATTGGGATCTTTACTCACACTTCACTGCTTTTAGTGAGGTTCCTTCTTCATCCTCCATTGATGAGCTCCTACACATCTTCTCGACATCAGTTTATACCGCAGCTTCTCATTCTATACCCCAAACCTCAGGCAGGCATTCTCAGAAGTGCGTGCCTTGGTGGTCTCCTGCTTGTGCTCGTGCAGTACGTTTGAAACGTCCTGCATGGGGCAGGTACCGGTACAATAGAACCGCTGAGAGACTTGTTGATTTTAAGCAGAAGCGTGCGATCGCTCGCCGTGTCATCCGTGAAGCTAAACGCACTTGTTGGCGAGACTATGTTTCCACCATCACCTCTGCTTCTTCTATGAGTGCAGTCTGGAAAAGTGAGGAAATTGAGTGGTAAATACTCTCCTGACCCGGCTCCTGTTCTACGGGTCACTGGTGTTGATATAGCAAACCCTCTCGACGTTGCCATTGAACTTGGCACACATCTGGTCCGTATTTCCCGAGGGCTCCATCTATGCCCCTCGTTTCTTTCCTCAAAGTCTGCCAGAGAGTTAGTACCCTTGGACTTTTCTTCTCTCGGAGAAGAACAGTATAATGTGCCTTTTACACTTCAAGAACTGGAGGCAACGCTCTCAGCTTGCCGATCATCGGCAGCTGGGCCTGATGACATTCATATTCGTATGTTACAACATTTACATCGGTCAGCCCTTGTAGTCCTCTTACACCTCTTCAATCTTATTTGGGCACAAGGAGTTCTTCCCCAGCTGTGGAAATCTGCCATTGTTCTCCCTTTCCGCAAACTGGGTACTACAGGACATGATGCCTCCCACTATCGCCCCATCGCTCTTACTAGTGCAGTTTGCAAAGTGATGGAACGCCTCGTAAATCGACGTTTAATGTGGTATTTAGAGACTCACAACAGTCTCTCCGCTAGTCAATATGGCTTTCGTAAGGGTCGTTCTACCATAGACCCCTTACTACGCTTGGATACGTATATTCGTAATGCCTTTGCGAATAATCACTCAGTTATTGCCATATTTTTTGACCTTGAGAAGGCATATGACACAACTTGGAGGTATAATATTTTGGCCCAGGCCCATTCCTTAGGCCTCCGAGGCAATCTACCATCCTTCCTTAAGAACTTTTTAACTGACAGACATTTCCGTGTTCGAGTCAATAATGTTCTTTCCCCGGACTTCGTCCAAGCTGAAGGTGTCCCTCAGGGATGTGTTCTAAGCACAACACTTTTTCTCCTTGCTATAAATGATTTGGCCTCTGTTCTTCCACCCAATATTTGGTCATCACTCTATGTTGATGACTTCGCCATTGCTTGTGCAGGCGCTGACTGTCACCTTATTGCAGTTTCTCTCCAGCATGCGGTCGACCGTGTTTCCACTTGGGCCACCACACATGGGTTTAAATTTTCAAGTACCAAAACTCACCAAATTACTTTCACTAGACGCTCTGTTATCTCCGATCATCCTTTGTATCTCTATGGCTCCCGTATCCCCGAACGTGATACAGTCAGGTTTCTAGGCCTTCTCTTTGACCGTCGGTTATCCTGGAAACCTCACATTACCTCTCTGAAGGCAACTTGTCACAGCCGGCTAAACCTTCTTAAAACCCTTGCTCATCTTTCCTGGGGAGCTGATCGTCGAACTCTGCTTCGCCTACATTCAGCCCTCATTTTATCGAAACTCGATTATGGTGACCAGATTTATTCCGCGGCCTCTCCTGCTACTCTCTCTAGCCTTAACTCTATCCATCACCAAGGCTTACGTTTGTGCCTTGGTGCTTTTCGCTCTTCCCCTGTTGAGAGCCTCTATACAGAAGCAAATGTTCCATCCTTGTCTGATCGCCGTGATGCCCATTGCCTTCGCTACTATGTACGCTCTCACGATCTACACAATCCTTCCATTTATAGAATGGTCACCGATATTAGTAGACATTCTTTATTCGTTCGCCGCCCCTGTTTGCTCCGTCCCTTTTCTCTTCGCCTACATTCACTCTTGTCTTCCCTTCAGTTACCACCTTTATATGTTCATGTAGCATCTCACTTTTCCCTACCCCCTGGGAAGTTCCAGCTGTTCGGGTCTGTTCTTTCTCACTCCCTTGCTCGAAAGCTCAACTGCCTACGGTGGCTTCCCGCTCTCTTTTTCTTGATCACTTCCACTCCCATTCTCATGCCACCGCTGTGTACACAGATGGCTCTAAGTCTTCAGACGGCGTCGGATTCGCAGCAGTGTTTCCGGACAGCGTCGTACGGGGGCATTTACTATCTTCAGCTAGCATTTTTACTGCTGAACTGTATGCCATTCTTGCAGCACTTATTCGTATCGCATCTATGCCTGTGTCATCATTTGTAGTAGTCTCAGACTCCCTTAGTGCTCTACAGGCTATGCGAAAATTTGATACATCTCATCCCCTAGTTCTCCGTATCCAACTTTGGCTACGCCGTATCTCTACCAAACATAAAGATATTGTTTTTTGTTGGGTCCCTGGTCATGTCGACGTACAGGGCAATGAACAGGCAGACACTGCTGCGCGGTCAGCAGTACATGACCTACCAATTTCCTATCGAGGTGTTCCATTTCTGGACTATTTTGCTGCAATAGCTACCCACCTTCGCACCCGTTGGCAACAACATTGGTCAACTCTGCTCGGTAACAAACTTCATTCTATTAAACCGAGCATAGGTTACTGGCCGTCTTCTTGTCATCAGTGCCGAGGTTGGGAGACCACTCTCTCCCGCCTTCGCATTGGCCACACTCGTCTTACTCATGGGTATCTCATGGAGAGGCACCCTGTTCCTCTCTGTGAGCAGTGTCAAGTTCCAGTATCGATTAGCCACATTCTGTTAGACTGCCCTCTCTATCAACGAGCACGCAGAATTTACCTCCAACGTCGTCTTCGTTCTACTACTCTCTCTTTACCTTCCCTTCTTGCTGATGGACCCTCCTTTAATCCTGACTCTCTCATTGACTTCTTGACAATGACTGATTTACTCCACAAACTCTGATGATACTTTTCGCACTCCCCTCAGCCCTTTCTAGTTCAGTCTCTTGCTTCCCTTTACCCTTTCACCATCCACTACCCCGCTGTTATCCGTAACCTATTACTCATCCATCTCCCTTTTGCCACCTGATGCCCTCGCTTCCTTCCTGCCCTGCAGCGCTGTATAGTCCTTGTGGCTTAGCGCTTCTTTTTGATTATAATAATAATAATAATGTTTCTGTCTCACAAAATAACTGTCCACAATCGTCTGTTTGTCTCACAAAACAACTCCACAGTTGTCTGTTTCTGTCTCACAAAATAACTCCACAGTCGTCTGTTTCTGTCTCACAAAATAACTGTCCACAGTCATCTGTTTCTGTTTCACAAAATAACTGTCCATAGTCATCTGTTTCTGTCTCACAAAATAACTGTCCACAGTCCTCTGTACATCCTGGCAAGCTCAACAAGTCTCACTTCAATCTCATACTTTTGTATTTCCTTCTTCACATCTATGGTGTTTCTCACTTTCTTTACCACAGGGGTACCGCTAGCAAGTTTCTTTGGGCCCATGGCAGCGTATTTCACAGCCCCACAAGCACTAAACACAAATAATCGTAAAATGTGTGAATGAGATCGCAGGTTAGTGTTCACTCAAGCATAAACAAAGCTAGACTGCTCACGGCGTCTGCACAGGGACGCGGACAGAGTGGGCCAGCGGACAGGTCCTGTACCCGGCCGTCCGAAAATAGGGGTGCGTTTGATAATAGGGACACAGTTTGTCCGAAAAAATGGTCTTATTTTCAAAATGTTCGATATGTGATACGTTCGATTTTTGAGGTTCCACTGGAACTTTAAAACTCTTGAAATTTTGGAAAGTTTCCAGATGTAAGAGATGTGGTCATGAAGAATGTAAACAAACTGGGTGGGGCACGCTGTATTTAAAAGATCGCTTGCCGTATAGCAAATTTTGGTCATAATTTGACGTCGCCATATTAGCGAAATGCCGCAAAGCGGGGCCCTACTGTATACGTATATATATACATACATACATACTTCACATGGATTATTATTATTATTTTAATCAAGGTGGAAGCGCTAAACCCGGAGGATTATACAGCGCCTGGGGGGGGGGGATGTGGAAGGCATTCAGGCTTAATTCGGAGAACTGGAGCACAGATCCAATTCCCTAAATCAAGAGCCCCTCACCAACATCAAGGAACCTTCCTTGAGGGGATACTTCACATGGAGATTAGGGGGTACTGAATATAACAAAGATCCTCAGCAATAAGATTTTTATTTCAGTTTTTGTTATCCATTATCTATAAAAGTGATGACAAATGAAAACAAATACTCTGATGAACATTTACAGTACACAAGGTACACATAGAAAATCTATGTACACAAACTACCTACTCATGTTATGTCATACTTAACATGTCAACACTGACATTACAATTGGAGTCCATAAACAGCATACACATACTGTAATGTATGAACCTAAACAAAGGTAAACATTATCCTGTAGATGTATATTATCTACATGTAGAAGTACATAGTCTACATGTAGAAGTATATAGTCAGCATGTAAATGTACATTATTTGTAATAGTACACTGCCTATATGTAAATGAATGTAATCTACATGTAGATTATCTTGTAGATCTTTGTGTACAAGTTGATTATCTATGTAAAAGTACATTGTCTACATGCAAATGTAGATTGTACTTTAGATGTATATTATCTACATTATTGTTGTTCTTCTTTCAACAAACCGGCCGTATCCCACTGAAGCAGGGTGGCCCAAAAAGAAAAACAAAAGTTTTTCTTAACTATAGTAATGTATGCAGGAGAGGGGGTCACCAGACCCTTGCTCCTGGCATTTTAGTCGCCTCTTACGACACACATGGCTTACGGAGGAAGAATTCTGTTCCACTTCACCATGGAGATAAGAGGAAATAAACAAGAACTAGTAAGAAAATAAAAGAAAGTCCAGAGGGGTGTGTATATATATGCTTGTACTTGCATGTGTAGTGTGACCTAAATGTAAGCAGAAGTAGCAAGACATACCTGAAATCTTGCATGTTTATGAGAGAAAAAACACCAGCAATCCTACCATCATTTTACATTCATTTGGCAGGACGGTAGTACTTCCCTGGGCGGTTGCTGTCTACCAACCTACTACCTAGGATTATCTACATGTAAATATTGTGGGAGCAAGGGGCTAGTAACCCCTTCTCCTGTATGCATTACTAATGTTAAGAAGAGAAACTTTTTGTTTTTCTTTTTTTGCCACCCTGCTTGGGTGGGATACAGCCAGTATGTTGAGACAGGGAGAAATATATATTGTGTATATGTAATATATTATTTTCATGTAGATGTATATTATATTCAGGCAGATATTCATTTTCTACAGGTTGATGTATATAATCAACACGCAGATGTACATTACATACAGACAGGTGTATATTTTCTTATATTGATCTATATTATCTACATATAGATGTAATCTATCTACATGTTGATGTATATCACCTACATTTAGATGTATCACGAGATAATAAGCTTAAACTGCACACTGTCATGGATGTCAGCTGCAATATTTAAATTTTCAATATACTGTAATGTACTGAAAACAAAAAAATACATTTCTAGTAATATACAATAAGCTACTTAAATTTTTAATTTATACAAATCTATAAAAACCTCTCGAATAAAGGACATTTTGTCTTCCTCGTTGTGTGCCTGCAATTCATTTTCCAATATGTAGGGTGTACATAAAAAATTATGGACAGAGTTTTTGGTACATCAATAACTTTACCTTGATTATCCACATGTAAAATTGAAATGCTAGAAATCTATAACACTTTTTTTTTTTTTATATTTTTTTTCAGACTAAGAATTCTGTATGTTTTAGATAAACTTGTTTAAAAATAATTCAGTTGACATTATTATGATTTCTGGAGATTCAGGATTAGAGCTGCTTGGTACTTGGATTATCAAGGCACAGGTGTAAAGGTGATTACACAGAGCCATTGCATATTTCATTTCGTATTCCAAATGCACCGCAAAATGGTGATTTGTCACAATCTCTAATCCAAATAGCATCCTACACTAAATACATTTGGACAGTTAGTAGAAATCAAATGATTCCACAACGTTTTTGTGGGTTAGATTCAACTGTAGTCCAATGGACCATGATAAAGTACTTCTTATACAAAAACTTTATTTAATTCAAACATTTTAGTTCCACCTAGTAATCTTTCTCTACATGGGTTGACATAAGTAATCTTTTGCCACATGGGATGATACCTAGTAATGTTTCTCCACATGGGTTGACACCTAGTAATCTTTCTCCACATGGTATGACACCTAGTAATCTTTCTCCACATGGGATGACAATAGTAATCTTTCTCCACATGAGATAACACAGAATACAGCATTAGAGAGCATATAACGCAAGTTATTTTTAATGATGGCTTGACAAAGAGCAACATAATATCATTATCAAAATATAAACGTGATCTGTAGTTATTAGTACAAAATAGCAGTGTTTATAAAATAAATAAACTAAGAAAGGCTCAGATCATAGAGTGAAAAAGCTCATTAATAATTAGTAACCATACCATTACCTTGGAGCAATGATTTAATACGTATAAAAAAATCATTCACAAACATCTCAAAATACAAATTATGTAAAATTTTACATGATAATTGTTAGCCTTAATAATAATAATAATTACAATATAAGAGATACTTGATATGTACATTTATGCACCAATGTATTTTTCACATGTACACTACTACACACTGTATGACCCACATGGGTTTAGTGCTTCCTTGTGAATATATTAATAATACAGCAATAATAATAATAATAACAATAATAATAATAATACATAATTATATATACTGTATTGCTTTCCTATTCATTATCTTTAAACATTAATTTTTGTAACAAAATAAGTTTTTCTCCCTAAGCTTTACAATGAGCGTAGTTCTGCATGAGCCAAGCAGGGTTAGCGCTTTCTTGTGACTACCATAATAAGAGCAGTTTACAATGAATTCAAAATAAACTTGGATGTCAGCAACAAGTAGAGCAAGAACACACATTAGAGCTTTAATACAACACAGAATCAAGTAATGGCTGAAGCTTGTGCTTCAGGATTAATGGGGTTTCTCTTATGGCAGTAAAAAAAATCTACCATTATCCTTGACAATTCTGGTCTTTCCATTCTACATCCAATACAACAAACCATGACTACTAGAGTATATACTGTTTTTTTACATACAAACTTGTACGAGTACATGGAATTTGAAGAAAAACAAAGCCCCATACATAATTCGACAAGCAGGTAAAGAATCTGATAACCTCACAGCAATTTAAATAAGATAATTTCTTCTCAACATAACCTACACATCAATAATACAGACAGATGATCAAGTAATGCAGCTTAACCTGCACATTCATCATACAGTAATGCAGTGTAACCTCACATGTCTAGTTTATAATTAATGCTTAGCTAAATTATTAATCATTTTACTTGTTCTAGAGTTGAAATTCTTTCAAAAAAGTGCAACACTTTGGTATCGGTGCTCAGTATGAATGTATAGAAACAGGTGTAGGGGACATTCCAGAAAAAGTAAGAGGGAAGGGAAATAGGAAGTGGGAGAGGCTAGAGTATCCACCAGGCATGTGTGAGTATGTTATACCTGAGTGAATATATCTATTTATATGAATCGATAAACCCGTCTGAGTAGTGAAGGCTTAATCCTTCTCCTGTTAATTGCAAGATAGACACACTAGCAAACTGCTTTCAGAGTGGTTATTTGGGGGGATTTGATGTGTTGTTGGAGTGTGAGGAAGGTATCATTATGAAGGCTCTCAGACTGGTCAGCTGGATTTGAGTGCTGGAGGTGAGATGTACAGTGCACCAGCAATCTGAAGGATGGGAAAATGATGGGTTTGGGAGAGTCATTTGAACTGTGATGTATGTGTACCTCTTGACAAAATAGCTATTGAATGAGTAGCAGCACCAGCTGTGATATTTACAGAGCAATCTGACTGTATAGCTTCCTTATTGAAAGAGTGATGGTTAGAGTTTCTTTGGTCACCCTAACAAGCAATACGGTAAAATGAAAACAATTCTATTACAATGGTCCATGTGAAAAATATCAGCCTTTGAGAATAGTTGAGATTACTGCATGTAAGTTGTGTGCTAATTTCATAACAAAATTTACACTGCTAATGAAAAATAGACCATTTTGAAAAAATTTGACATGCAAAAACTTACTACACAGCTCTCTGGAATGATGTGTATGGTCAGAGGTTAATGGAACTGGGAGTTAGTATTTATGCAAGATTAATGTCAGAGTCAATGCAAAAGGTTAATTTCTGTTAAAAAGCCAGAGTGTGTTTACACTGAAAATAGGAAGCTGGGGGAGTATATCAGTTATTGAACACGTTAGGACAATGTAAATGTTGAAAGTGAATGTTACGTGTTCTTTGATGGGACAGCAATTAAGATACTGCGAAATGTTTCACTGGTCTGGCATTCTTCATGGCAAGGTGCTGGCCATCTCTCCGTGTGGTATCCATGTGTGAGTCATCTGTCTGATATGTAATCATGTAACTCCGATTTCCCATACCCAACATCGGTGAAAAATGGGCAGGAACTCAACTGAAGTTTGATGGAAAACAATGAGTTGTGCTCTTCTAATTCAGGCAAATGTTGTTGCCAGCAACTTCAGAGTTATAGATCTCAGTAAGTAAAACTAGGAAGCATGTCCGTCTTGCACTCAGCAAACAGAGGATCGAGCCTACACTATGTCTTGTGCTGAATGACCCACAAGAATTATTTATTCTTCATGGGGGAAGTGGAAATAAATCCTTCCTCTGTAAGCCATGCTTGTTGTAAGTGGTGACTGAAATGCCAGTTGGGATACAGCTGATGTATTAACAAATGAATTACTTATTCAGCATTTTGGAGAGAGTACTGGAAAATATGCCAAGAAATGGCCTGCCCTGTGAAAGACTGGTAGGTTGTGAATAGTGGATTGAGTGTCTTGAGTGTCAATTGCCCTGGATGTGCAAGATATGACTGCATTATCCTGACTTAAATCTGCTGTGAAAAAAAAGGATAAAATCTGCATTTAAGATTCCTAATACTTGAGTAAGTGGAATGAACAGGCTCATCACAAAGCCTGAAATAAACTCAAACAAAACCCAACAACAAAAGAACACAAGACGTATTGAAAACAAATCCATCAATATTTAACTGGTATGTTTAAGAATACAAAAGAATCAGCATAAAGACAATTGGCATCATACAAGTGCAATGATTGTACCATGTCAATTTGTTGTACAGCACTGTACCATCAACACAAATCTCCAGCATGTGTGTCACATTCACATTTTTGGAAGCCTCACCCTTCAAGGGGAGGAGGAAGGGGTGCCATCATGCCAGAAAAAGGGCTCTTGATCCAAGGAATTGAAGTCTCTCTCCCCTTCCTTGGATCTAAGCAGATCATTTCCCATTCCCCAGGCTGTGTATGACACTAATTATAGGGAAGTCCTGTCCTTATGGTCTTCTGCAGAGACTATTAAGTTACAGTACCTGGACATCTTGTCTGCAAGATCACGTACAAAATTTTTCATAACCACATACTTCACGATGAAATTAATTTATTTAGTAAATTTAGAAACACTCTCAAACACTTAGTTTATGTGATTGCCATTTATAAATCTTTTAACAAATTAGCAGTAATCAATATAAATTAATAATTAAAAACAAATGATCACTGGACATTAAAACTAACTATACAGGGAATCTGAGGAGCACTATAGAGTTAAGACGTAGATCACTTTATGACATCATGTACTTATGGATGGATATTGTGCTGTATGCATCATTTCTGTGATTGAAATATTTAGGTTCCTAGTGAAAGTAATGAGGAGTGGAGGTTGAGTTCTACAAACATAGTGATATAAACCTACCAGGTACAGAATACATTACTAGGAGGTCACATACACAATGCTACAATCACAGATGCATAGCAGGAAGAGATACTGACATAAAAATAGTTGACATTAGTACTAAAGATATTGTGGCAACTGGAAATATTAGTTCAATTTTGGTCATAACTTACATCGTGTCATCATATACATGTACTTCAATAACAATCAGAATGCAGTATCACAAAGCTTTCTAATAACTATTATTATATTTGGCTTATTATGTGCCAACAAGGAGAGCGCTATTCAACTGGTAGATCAGATGTCATCGACGTGAAATCACTGCTCTGGCCAGATACCTTCAACAATTTCATCTGAATGTAGAAAGTTTACAGTTTGCCCTCATCAGAGTTGCAACAATCACAGGAAAATCACACTTACTCATACATTTCTTGTCCATACCTCAGCCTTGATGGGCAAGGCCAGAGAATGGCCACAATGAGACTATAAAACACTGCAAGTGAGATCATAGGATTGTACACTTAGCTAACCAACTGCTGATAGATTTGCGTGGAGGTTCATTGGGCTTGATTGTGTGGCCACCCTTGGGCGGGTTACTTGCTTCCTGGAAAGTAGGGAAAATATTGAGAAAATTATATAAAACTCTTATATGCATAAATATGTTACGTACAGTATATGGTTTAATCATAAATGCTGAAATGAGTGTTTTCTAAAAATACTACTGCTGTGGTTTTCAAACTAATACAAGGACTGTGCTGAAACTAAGAACACACATGAAAATAAACTAAGTGTTAATAAACCAGTTTTATTTTTAAAATGTACATAAATGTTACAAAAATTAGGTGACCTTTATTACCTAAATTTGAATGAAGAACCCCAATTATGCAGAAAGCTAATTGACAAGATAAATATATAGTTGAAGTTAGATTATGTGACTGCCAAGTGTAAAAAATAATTAAGGTGTCTAAAGATAAAATTACTAAATATAATGATAATTTTATGTGACAAAAGTTCTATATATTAAAACAGTTATGGTGATGTTGGTAGGTCGAGCTTAGGCAATCTCATTTTTCATCACATGCCAGGCATTCTTGGTAGGGTTGAGGTCAGGGGAATTGCCTGGCCACTCCAAAACACTGATATTATTGTCCTCAAGGAACTTTTTCACTCCTTTTGACTTATGGGCAGGGGCACGATCATGAATAAAAAAAGTCACACTCGTGAATGTTCCAAAATGTCAGCATGTGATCCCTAAACACCTTGATATAATTACTTCCCTTCACAGTAATGTTCATAGGAAGAAAGTACAGTCCACCTCTACCCTTATAACCACTAAAAGCACCCCAGACCATAACACTGTCAGGGTGCTTCACTGTCTTCACGGCATACTGCGGGTCATAACGGAACACACCACTGAGATGACGGATGGTCTTAGAGCCGCTCCTGATGAGGGTGGAGTGTAGGCGAAGGAGGGTTCAACGATCAGCTCCCCATGAAAGATGAGCAAGGGTTTTAAGAAGGTTCAGCCGGCTGTGACAAGTTGCCTTCAGAGAGGTAATGTGAGGTTTCCAGGATAACCTACGGTCAAAGAGGAGGCCCAGAAACTTGACTGTATCACGTTCAGGGATACGGGAGCAATAGAGGTACAAAGAAAGTAATTTGGTGGGTTTTAGTGCTGGAAAATTTAAACCCATGTGTGGTGGCCCAATTGGAAATACGGTCGACCGCATGATGGAGAGAAACTGTAATGAGGTGACAGTCAGCACCTGCACAGGCAATAGCAAAATCATCAACATAGAGTGATGACCAAATATTTGATGGAAGACTAGAGGCCAAATCATTAATAGCAAGGAGAAAAAGTGTTGTGCTCAGAACACATCCCTGGGGGACACCTTCAGCTTGGATCAAGTCCAGGGAGAGCACATTATTAACCCGAACACGGAAATGTCTATCAGTTAAAAAGTTCTTAAGGAAGGATGGTAGATTGCCTCGGAGGCCAAAGGAGTGGGCTTGGGCCAAAATATTATACCTCCAAGTTGTGTCATATGCCTTCTCAAGGTCAAAAAATATGGCAATAACTGAGTGGTTATTCGCAAAGGCATTACGAACATACGTATCCAAGCATAGTAAGGGGTCTATGGTAGAACGTCCCTTACGAAAGCCATATTGATGAGTGGAGAGACTGTTGTGTGTCTCTAAATACCACACTAAACGTCTATTTACCAGGCGTTCCATCACTTTGCAAACTGCACTGGTAAGAGCAATGGGACGATAGTGGGAGGCTTCATGTCCTGTAGTGCCTGGTTTGCAGAAAGGGAGAACAATGGCAGATTTCCACAGCTGTGGAAGAACTCCTTGTGACCAAACAAGATTGAAAAGGCATAATAGGACTGCAAGGGCTGACTGATGTAAATGTTGTAGCATACGAATATGAATGTCGTCGGGCCCAGCTGCCGATGATCGGCAAGCTGAGAGTGTTGCCTCCAGTTCTTGAAGTGTAAAAGGCACATTATACTGTTCTTCTCTGAGAGAAGAAAAGTCCAAGGGTGCTAACTCTCTGGCAGACTTTGAGGAAAGAAACGAGGGGCATAGATGGGGCCCCTAAGAGATACGGACCAGATGATTGTCAGTTTCATTGGCAACATCTAGTGGGTTTGCTATATCAACACCGGCAACCCGCAGAACAGGAGCCGGGTCAGGAGAATATTTACCACTCAGTTTTCGTACTTTTTTCCAGACTGAACTCATAGAGGAAGCAAGTGCGTTTAGCATCACGGATGACACGGCGAGCGATCGCACGCTTCTGCTTAAAATCAAGAAGTCTCTCCGTGGTTCTATTGTACCGGTACCTGCCCCATGCAGGGCGTTTCAAACGTACTGCATGAGCACAAGCAGGAGACCACCAAGGCACGCATTTCTGAGAATGTCTGCCCGATGTTTGGGGTATAGAATGAGAAGCTGCGGTTAAAACGGAGGACGAGAAGAGGTGTAAAAGCTCATCAATGAAGGACAAAGAAGGAACCTCACTAAAAACAGTTAGTTGTGAGTAAAGGTTCCAATTTGCCTGATCAAATTGCCAGCGTGGAATACGAAGAGGTGGTGAATATGAAGGGGAAGTAAGAATGATTGGGAAATGATCGCTGTCATGTAAATCCGGGAGAACAGACCAGGTTAAGTCTAATGCGGCGGAGGAAGAGCAGACTGAGAGATCGATGCAAGAGTGTGAGTCCGAGGATCAAAATGGGTATGAGTACCTGTATTTAAAACATGGAGGGGGTGGGTGGCAAGAAAAGCCTCTAAATGAATGCCACGGGAATCACAGTGAGACCCCCCCCCCCCCCCGCCAGAGGAAATGATGGGCATTAAAATCGCCAAGTAACAGAATCGGTGGTGGTAATGACGAAACAAGAAAGGCAATATCTGGAATAGATAATGCCCGAGAAGGAGAGAGATATAAAGAACGGAGCGTATACCACCTATGCAAGTGGATACGGGCTGCTGTGTAATGCAGAGAAGTACGAACAAATAGCTGATGGTACGGAATATCAGTGCATAGAAGAAGGGCACTTTCATTAAAGGTCCCATCAGGAAAAGGATCTGAAGAATACAATAAATTATAGCCTGAGATGGGAGAGATAACAGCAGAGTGTAATTTTGATTCCTGTAAGCAAACACCAACAGGGAAAAATTGGGAGAGTAACATCTGAAGCTCACCCCAATTACCCCTGAGGCCGCATATATTCCACTGTAAATAGGCCATGATTGGCAATGATAAAGATACTTGAAATCCACAGGTAAGGGTTCCCACGGACTAGAGGGGTTAGAAAAGTCCACATGCGGAGGCAGCAGAAAATGTTCAAGCAGCGCAGGAGCGGTGCGCTGTGAAGAAAGGAGTTGCGCAGATGGAGGAGAGGAGAGAGAAGGAACAGAGGGTGGATCAGTGTCCATTGATGGTTTGGTCTCTGCAATATATTCAGAGATTGCTTCAAGTGTTTCGGAATTCAGAGACATCGTATGGGAGACAATATTGGAGATGGTAGGGGAGGATGAGTAAAGATGGGAACTGTAATGGACTGTACCAAGGTACGGGGGGGCAAAAGGGTGGAGGGAACTGGAGAAGAAGCATGGAAGGGGACAGAAGAGGCAGAAACCTGGGAGGTGGCAGAAGAGGAAGAAACTTGGGAGGGAACAGGGGAGGTAGGTATAGTACGAGGAGGAGGGTGAATCTCTACACTTGTAACAGAGCCAGCGAGAGGGGAAGAACCCAGTACAGAGACAGGGAAGGTAAAATGAGGAGGTGGAAGAAGGGAAAGAGGGGTTAAAGGACCTTTTTCTGACTTCTGAGAAGTAGAGGGACGATTGGGAGGAGGTGTCGTACGAGGTCTCGTCGATACTGAGGCTTGTGAGGGAGAACATGAAGAAGCGAGAACAGACTGAGGCATTGAAGTAGGGACGTCTGAGCCTAGGACAGCAAAAGAATTAGATACAGGAGTGACTATGGGAGAGGTAACCACAGAGGAGGCTGCAGAAGATGGGACCCCAGAAGTGGGGGGACGTTTTGAAACATGGGAATAAGAAACACCAGGTAGTTTCCCTTGGAGGCGGAGATGAGAAACTGCCATGGCATAAGGGAGACCTTCTGCCTCTTTGAGGTAATGGATTTCCCGCTCATTTAAGTAGACTTGGCAACGGCGAGAGTACGAAGGGTGAGCCTCATGACAATTAAGGCAAGAGGGAGGTCGATTGCAAGATGTATTAGAATGGTCATCGGCACCACAGACTGGGCATTCGGCTATGGATCTGCAATATTTCGCTGGATGGCCAAATCGCCAGCAATTTCTACACTGTTGTGGTGTAGGGATCACCTTTCGAACTTGTAACCGATGTCCTGCTACATAAACTGAGGATGGGAGTTCACGGCTGTCAAAAGTTAAACGAGCCACATTGCTAGGGTATCGTCTCCGCCCGCGGGCAGAAAGAGCATAAGTGTCTACCTTGAGGATTGGGAGATCTTGGAGTTCCAGCTGTTCAAGAATGTCATTGCCACATGTCTGGAAATTTTGTTGAACTATGGTATGGGACAGAATGACAGTACAACTACAAGAATTGAGGGAATGATGTTTTTCAATAGTGACAGGAACAGTGTCTATATGGGAAAGAAGAGAAAGATCATGAGCCTGGGTAGCATTCTGTACAGTGATGATGCACGTACTGCTCTTAAGAGCATGAAAAGAAATATCTTTACCAACATGGCGTAGGAGTGCCTTGCCAATACTGTGGTCAGAAAGATAGGCGGTAGAGGAAGTCGGTCGTAAAGTGAAGAATTTAGTCCATTGTGCAGTCTGAAACTGAGCGTGGAAAGGGAGTGCAGGACGTGTCAATCTTTTCTGAGAAGAACGAGAAGGTGGAGAAGTATCATCAGCAGGTAACTGTCGTTGGCGTTTAGGCGTGGGACCAGAGTTGGTCCGACGTGGAACGGGCCGGCGATTCGAAAATTGCCGCACCGTAGAGGGAGAGGCCAGAAGCATAGTCAAAGGAGAGTGGAAGTCAGATAAATCAAAGGAGTCAGTCGAGACCTCAGTACCTGAAGCGGGTGAGGAAACAGCACTGGCAAGAGGTACAGAGGCATGAGGAGTGTCCGAAGAGTGGTCCAAAGATGAGGCGGGGTCAGAACGGGGTGCAGTATCAAGAAGGGGCCCGGGGGTACCAGGTTCATGGATTGGGTTCTCCATGGTTAGGTTACTTCTTTCTTTTTGTTTTTAATTAAGAAAAAAAAAAGAAAGAAGAAAAGAAAATAAAAATAAAAAAAGAATAAAAAAAGGGGGGGACCGGGGAGGGATAGTTCCTAGGAGGAATGAAAGGGCCAGAAATCTCCCTCCGCACCCAAGAGGACCTCAGCACCGCAAGTAGCATAGACGCAGCATGGAACCCGTGCCATACCCTACCCATCATGCCAGTAAACCAGCAATCCGGGATAGCAACCTCACATCTGCCGAGCTACCTCGGTGGACAAAAAAGAGGGCGGCCGGATATCCGCCACAAAGCATACCTCCTTCAGCCACCACCCCCGGAATCCGAAAGGTGGCTTCCAGAGATACACCCATCGCCCGAAAGACACCCAAAGCCACTCTCCGGAATACTGGAGACGGATCGGGACATCCTCAGGTGATCCAGATTCCACGGCAAACTACGCCACCGCCAAGAACCTCAACGGAATGGGATGGACCCCGGTACCCTTTCCCCTACCTAGGAACTAGCGCGCCTGTGGGAAAAATCCCAAAGGCCAAAAAGAGAAAGGGCAAAAGGGAGGGGTGGGGAGGGGGAGGAGGAAAAGGAAAAGGGGAGGATGGGATAGGGAAGGGGGGATTGGGGGGTAATTAGGTTTGGTCTGAGGAAGGAGACCGACAGGTCTAATACGTCAGACGAAGAGCCTCTTCACCACGCCAAGGAGCCCCCCTTGAAGAGGAAGTCACCTTGAAGAGCATAATTTGATTAATGAATCTCAGCATGGGTTTATGAGAGGTCGTTCCTGCCTGACAAATTTACTGATGTTCTTCACTAGAACATTTGAGGCAGTTGACAGTAATAAAGAATATGATATTGTTTATTTGGATTTTAGTAAAGCCTTACTGTGTAGGTGAAACGTTTCATCAATAAAGATACCTGTTTGCACACAAGTCTTAATCTTCAAATACTTTAGTGACTGGAATGCCAACAGTGTTTTTTTTTTTTTTTGGACTCCATTTTTATATTGGAATTTGTTGAATTTTTAGAAAATTTACCAAATTCTGGGAACTTTACTTCTGGGCTCTGATACTTGAATGGGAAGTTTTAGATGCTCAACTGATAAAATGGAAGACATACTAGTGAAATATCCAGGAATTGGGTTTCTCTGCACAATTAAATTGAGCTAAAGCAGGCCTCAAGATGGGCAAAGTTGCTGAAACGAATTATGCCCAGATTACTAAATTTGCACCTGCATAATTCAGTAAGTTTTTGATCAAATTTTGTATTTTTTGGTGTAAGTAACCAGGAAAAAGATTTTCTACCATTCAAGATCATTTTTTTTGGGGGGGGGGGAGGCTCTTTTAACTGTCCAGACTCCCAAAGATAATAAAAATAATAATAATAACAACAATAATAACAATAAAAATATATGCAGTCCTAGCTGACATCAATGACACTACTATATAGAGAGCCGCTTGTTATGCAGAGCATTTCAGGTAAATTAGGTCAGTTTTGTACCAGGATGCGACCCACACCAGTCGACTAACTCCCAGGTACACATTTTACTGATGGGTGAACATAGACAACTGGTGTAAAGAAACACGATTAATGTTTCTACCTTTGCTGGGAATCAAACTCAGACCCTAACCATGTGAAGCGAGAGCTTTAGTCACCAGGCCACGGGGCATCTGAGAAATGCTATCAGCATCCAAGAATTTAAATATATATATATATATATATTCTAGGTAGTAGGTTGGTAAACAGCAACCACCCAGGGAGGTACTACCGTCCTGCCAAGTGAGTGTACAACGAAAGCCTGTAATTGTTTTACATGATGGTAGGATTGCTGGTGTCTTTTGTCTGTCTCATAAACATGCAAGATTTCAGGTATGTCTTGCTACTTCTTCTTGCATTTAGGTCACACTACACATACATGTACAAGCATATATATACACACACACACCCCTCTGGGTTTTCTTCTATTTTCTTTCTAGTTCTTGTTTATTTCCTCTTACCTCCATGGGGAAGTGGAACAGAATTCTTCCTCCGTAAGCCATGCGTGTTGTAAGAGGCGACTAAAATGCCGGGAGCAAGGGGCTAGTAACCCCTTCTCCTGTATATATTACTAAATTTAAAAAGAGAAACTTTAGTTTTTTCTTTTGGGCCACCCCTCCTCGGTGGGATACGGCTGGTATGTTGAAAGAAGAAGAAGAAGATATATATATTATATATATATATATATATATATATATATATATATATATATATATATATATATATATATATCTATATATATATATATATATATATATATATATAATTATATATATATATATATATATATATATATATATATATATACAGTGGACCCTCAACCAGCGATATTAATCCATTCCTGAGAGCTCATCATTAATCAAAATTATCGTTAGTCGAGTTAATTTTCCCCATAAGAAATAATGGAAATCAAATTAATCCGTGCAAGACACCCAAAAGTATTGAAAAACAAATTTTTTACCACATAAAATATTAATTTTAATACACACTTCACAGACACGCACATGCATATATATATACATACATCTAGGTTTTTCTCCTTTTTCTAAATAGCTCTTGTTCTTCTTTATTTCTTCTATTGTCCATGGGGAAGTGGAAAAGAATCTTTCCTCCGTAAGCCATGCGTGTCGTATGAGGCGACTAAAATGCTGGGAGCAATGGGCTAGTAACCCCTTCTCCTGTAGACATTTACTAAAAAAGAGAAGAAGAAAAACTTTATAAAACTGGGATGCTTAAATGTGCGTGGATGTAGTGCGGATGACAAGAAACAGATGATTGCTGATGTTATGAATGAAAAGAAGTTGGATGTCCTGGCCCTAAGCGAAACAAAGCTGAAGGGGGTAGGAGAGTTTCAGTGGGGGGAAATAAATGGGATTAAATCTGGAGTATCTGAGAGAGTTAGAGCAAAGGAAGGGGTAGCAGTAATGTTAAATGATCAGTTATGGAAGGAGAAAAGAGAATATGAATGTGTAAATTCAAGAATTATGTGGATTAAAGTAAAGGTTGGATGCGAGAAGTGGGTCATAATAAGCGTGTATGCACCTGGAGAAGAGAGGAATGCAGAGGAGAGAGAGAGATTTTGGGAGATGTTAAGTGAACCAAGTGAGAGAGTAATTGTGGTAGGGGACCTGAATGCTAAAGTAGGAGAAACTTTTAGAGAGGGTGTGGTAGGTAAGTTTGGGGTGCCAGGTGTAAATGATAATGGGAGCCCTTTGATTGAACTTTGTATAGAAAGGGGTTTAGTTATAGGTAATACATATTTTAAGAAAAAGAGGATAAATAAGTATACAAGATATGATGTAGGGCGAAATGACAGTAGTTTGTTGGATTATGTATTGGTAGATAAAAGACTGTTGAGTAGACTTCAGGATGTACATGTTTATAGAGGGGCCACAGATGTATCAGATCACTTTATAGTTGTAGCTACACTGAGAGTAAAAGGTAGATGGGATACAAGGAGAATAGAAGCATCAGGGAAGAGAGAGGTGAAGGTTTATAAACTAATAGAGGAGGCAGTTAGGGTAAGATATAAACAGCTATTGGAGGATAGATGGGCTAATGAGAGCTTAGGCAATGGGGTCGAAGAGGTATGGGGTAGGTTTAAAAATGTAGTGTTCGAGTGTTCAGCAGAAGTTTGTGGTTACAGGAAAGTGGGTGCAGGAGGGAAGAGGAGCGATTGGTGGAATGATGATGTAAAGAGAGTAGTAAGGGAGAAAAAGTTAGCATATGAGAAGTTTTTACAAAGTAGAAGTGATGCAAGGAGGGAAGAGTATATGGAGAAAAAGAGAGAGGTTAAGAGAGTGGTGAAGCAATGTAAAAAAAAAGCAAATGAGAGAGTGGGTGAGATGTTATCAACAAATTTTGTTGAAAATAAGAAAAAGTTTTGGAGTGAGATTAACAAGTTAAGAAAGCCTATAGAACAAATGGATTTGTCAGTTAAAAATAGGAGAGGAGAGTTATTAAATGGAGAGTTAGAGGTATTGGGAAGATGGAGGGAATATTTTGAGGAATTGTTAAATGTTGATGAAGATAGGGAAGCTGTGATTTCGTGTATAGGGCAAGGAGGAATAACATCTTGTAGGAGTGAGGAAGAGCCAGTTGTGAGTGTGGGGGAAGTTCGTGAGGCAGTAGGTAAATTGAAAGGGGGTAAGGCAGCCGGGATTGATGGGATAAAGATAGAAATGTTAAAAGCAGGTGGGGATATAGTTTTGGAGTGGTTGGTGCAATTATTTAATAAATGTATGGAAAAGGGTAAGGTACCTAGGGATTGGCAGAGAGCATGCATAGTTCCTTTGTATAAAGGCAAAGGGGATAAAAGAGAGTGCAAAAATTATAGGGGGATAAGTCTGTTGAGTATACCTGGTAAAGTGTATGGTAGAGTTATAATTGAAAGAATTAAGAGTAAGACAGAGAATAGGATAGCAGATGAACAAGGAGGCTTTAGGAAAGGTAGGGGGTGTGTGGACCAGGTGTTTACAGTGAAACATATAAGTGAACAGTATTTAGATAAGGCTAAAGAGGTCTTTGTGGCATTTATGGATTTGGAAAAGGCGTATGACAGGGTGGATAGGGGGGCAATGTGGCAGATGTTGCAAGTGTATGGTGTAGGAGGTAGGTTACTGAAAGCAGTGAAGAGTTTTTACGAGGATAGTGAGGCTCAAGTTAGAGTATGTAGGAAAGAGGGAAATTTTTTCCCAGTAAAAGTAGGCCTTAGACAAGGATGTGTGATGTCACCGTGGTTGTTTAATATATTTATAGATGGGGTTGTAAGAGAAGTAAATGCGAGGGTCTTGGCAAGAGGCGTGGAGTTAAAAGATAAAGAATCACACACAAGTGGGAGTTGTCACAGCTGCTCTTTGCTGATGACACTGTGCTCTTGGGAGATTCTGAAGAGAAGTTGCAGAGATTGGTGGATGAATTTGGTAGGGTGTGCAAAAGAAGAAAATTAAAGGTGAATACAGGAAAGAGTAAGGTTATGAGGATAACAAAAAGATTAGGTGATGAAAGATTGGATATCAGATTGGAGGGAGAGAGTATGGAGGAGGTGAACGTATTCAGATATTTGGGAGTGGACGTGTCAGCGGATGGGTCCATGAAAGATGAGGTGAATCATAGAATTGATGAGGGAAAAAGAGTGAGTGGTGCACTTAGGAGTCTGTGGAGACAAAGAACTTTGTCCTTGGAGGCAAAGAGGGGAATGTATGAGAGTATAGTTTTACCAACGCTCTTATATGGGTGTGAAACATGGGTGATGAATGTTGCAGCGAGGAGAAGGCTGGAGGCAGTGGAGATGTCATGTCTGAGGGCAATGTGTGGTGTGAATATAATGCAGAGAATTCGTAGTTTGGAAGTTAGGAGGAGGTGCGGGATTATCAAAACTGTTGTCCAGAGGCTGAGGAAGGGTTGTTGAGGTGGTTCGGACATGTAGAGAGAATGGAGCGAAACAGAATGACTTCAAGAGTGTATCAGTCTGTAGTGGAAGGAAGGCAGGGTAGGGGTCGGCCTAGGAAAGGTTGGAGGGAGGGGGTAAAGGAGGTTTTGTGTGCGAGGGGCTTGGACTTCCAGCAGGCATGCATGAGCGTGTTTGATAGGAGTGAATGGAGACAAATGGTTTTTAATACTTGACGTGCTGTTGGAGTGTGAGCAAAGTAACATTTATGAAGGGATTCAGGGAAACTGGCAGGCCGGACTTGAGTTCTGGAGATGGGAAGTACAGTGCCTGCACTCTGAAGGAGGGGTGTTAATGTTGTAGTTTAAAAACTGTAGTGTAAAGCACCCTTCTGGCAAGACAGTGATGGAGTGAATGATGGTGAAAGTTTTTCTTTTTCGGGCCACCCTGCCTTGGTGGGAATCTGCCGGTGTGATAATAAAAAAAAAAAAAAAAAAAAAAAAAACTGAAGAAGACATGCACAGTTACATGACACTTACCTTTATTGAAGATCTGGTGATGATTGATGGGATGGGAGGAGGGGAGAGTGTTGATGGTGTTAGTGTTTAGAAGGGGAATCCCCTTCCATTAGGACTTGAGGTGGCAAGTCCTTTTTCAGGATTACTTCCCTTCTTCTTTTAATGCCACTAGGACCAGCTTGAGAGTCACTGGACCTCTGTCGCACAACATATCTGTCCATAGAGGCCTGTACCTCCCGTTCCTTTATGACATTCCTAAAGTGTTTCACAACATTGTCAGTGTCGCAATTAAACACTTGTTCAGGTTTCAATTCTTCACTGTCTATGTACTCCTTGAATTCCTGCACATATTTTTCAGCTGCTTTTTGGTCCAAACTGGCAGCCTCACCATGCCTTATCACACTATGTATGCCACTACGATTCTTAAATCTCTCAAACCAACTTTTGCTGGCCTTAAATTCGCTCACATCACCACTAGTTGCTGGCATTTTTCTAATTAAATCCTCATGCAACTTCCTAGCCTTTTCACATATGATTGCTTGAGAGTTGCTATCTCCTGCTATCTGTTTTTCATTTATCCACACCAATAACAGTCTCTCAACATCTTTTCACATATGATCGCTTGAGAGTTGCTATCTCCTGCTATCTGTTTTTCGTTTATCCACACCAATAACAGTCTCTCAATATCTTGTATCACTTGCAATCTCAGTTTCGAAAACATAGTTGCACCTTTGGCAAGAACAGCTTCCTTGATTGCCGTTTTCTTGGCCACAATAGTAGCGATGGTTGATTGGGGTTTTGTGTACAACCTGGCCAGCTCGGAGACACGCACTCCACTTTCATACTTAGCAATGATCTCTTTCTTCATATCCATAGTAATTCTCACCCTTTTTGCTGTAGGGTAGCACTAGAAGCTTTCTTGGGGCCCATGGTGACTTATTTTGCAGGTGCAATCACTAAAAAGGCTGTGATAATATGAAATGTTCCGATTGTATGCTTGGAAGCGACCGCGGTGGCTGGCTGGCTTGTAAACACCGGCCAGAAGTGGACGCGTCTCAGACGGAACGAATAGTGTTGGTCGAGTTTTTTAGCGATAGTCGAGGCAAAATTTTTGCGTTAAAATGTATCCCTAGTCGGATTTATCATTAATCGATACCATCGTTGGTCGAGGGTCCACTGTGTGTGTGTGTGTGTGTGTGTGTGTGTGTACTCACCTATTTGTGGTTGCAGGGGTCGAGTCACAGCTCCTGGCAATGCCTCTTCGCTGATTGCTACTAGGTCCTCTCTCTCCCTGCCCCATGAGCTCTATCATACCTCGCCTTAAAGCTATGTATGGTTCCCGCCTCCACTACGTCACTTTCTAGGCTATTCCACGGCCTGACTACTCTATGACTGAAGAAATACTTCCTAACATCCCTTTGATTCATCTGAGTCTTCAACTTCCAATTGTGACCTCTTGTGTCTGTGTCCCTTCTCTGGAACATCCCATCTTTGTCCACTTTGTCTATTCCGTGCAGTATTTTATATGTCGTTTTCATGTCTCCCCTGACCCTCCTGTCCTCCAGTGTCGTCAGGCCGATTTCCCTCAACCTTTCTTCGTAGGACAATCCCCGTAGCTCTGGGACTAGTCTTGTTGAAAACCTTTGCACTTTCTCTAATTTCTTGACGTGCTTGACTAGGTGTGGATTCCAAACTGGTGCTGCATACTCCAGTATGGGCCTGACGTAAATGGTATACAGAGTCTTAAACGAATCCTTACTGAGGTATCGGAATGCTATCCGTAGGTTTGCCAGGCGCCCGTATGCTGCAGCAGTTATCTGATTGATGTGCGCCTCAGGAGATATGCTCGGTGTTATACTCACCCCCAGATCTTTTTCCTTGAGTGAGGTTTGCAGTCTTTGGACATCTAAACTATATTGTGTCTGCGGTCTTCTTTGCCCTTCCCCAATCTTCATGACTTTGCATTTGGCAGGGTTAAATTCAAGGAGCCAGTTGCTTGACCAGGCTTGTAGCCTGTCCAGGTCTCTTTGTAGTCCTGCCTGATCCTCATCCGATTTGATTCTTCTCATTAACTTCGCATCATCTGCAAACAAGGACACTTCTGAGTCTATCCCTTCCGTTATGTCGTTCACATATACCAAGAACAGCACAGGTCCTAGGACTGACCCCTTTGGAAACCCGCTTGTCACAGGTGCCCACTCTGACACCTCGTCACGTACCATGACTCGTTGTTGCCTCCCTGTCAGTGCCTCCTTGCAGTGCCTTTCCTGTTACGTGTGCCTGATCCTCTAGCTTTTGCAGTAACCTCTTGTGAGGAACTGTGTGTGTGTGTGTGTGTGTGTGTGTGTGTGTGTGTGTGTGTGTGTGTGTGTGTGTGTGTGTGTGTGTGTGTGTGTGTGTGTGTGTGTGTGTGTGTGTGTGTGTGTGTGTGTGTGTGTGTGTGTGTGTGTGTGTGTGTGTGTGTGTAATTTCTTTCAACACACCGGCCGTATCCCACCAAGGCAGGGTGGCCCAAAAAGAAAAATGAAAGTTTCTCTTAAATTTAGTAATTTATACGGGAGAAGGGGTTAGTAGCCCCTTGCTCCTGGCATTTTAGTCGCTTCTTACAACACACACGGCTTGAGGAAGAATTCTGTTCCACTTCCCCATGGAGATAAGAAATAAACAAGAACAAGAACTAGAAAGAAAACAGAAGAAAACTCAGAGGGGTGTGTATATATATATATATATATGCTTGTACATGTATGTGTAGTGTGACCTAAGTGTAAGTACAAGTAGCAAGATGTACCTGAAATCTTGCATGTTTATGAGACACACAAAACACACCAGCAATCCTACCATCACATAAAACAATTACAGGCTTTTGTTTTACACTCATTTGGCAGGATGGTAGTACCTCCCTGAGCGGTTGCTGTTTACCAACCTACTACCTAAGTTTAGAAGTATATATGTATAAAAATACACAATATATCCCTCCAAACTGCCAATATCCCAAACCCCTCCTTTAGAGTGCAGGCATTGTACCCATTTCCAGGACTCACGTCTGGTTATATAAAATAACTCGTTTTCCTGAATCCCTTCACTAAATATTACCCTGCTCACACTCAACAGCTCGTCAGGTCCCAAATACCATTTGTCTCCATTCACTCCTATCTAACACGCTCACGCACGCTTGCTGGAAGTCCAAACCCCTTGCCCACAACACCTCCTTTACCCCATCCCTCCAACCTTTTCGAGGAAGACCCCTACCCCGCCTTCCTTCCCCTACAAATTTATATGCTCTCCGTGTCATTCTACTTTGATCCATGCTCTCTAAATGACCAAACCACCTCAACAAACCCTCTTCAGCCCTCTGACTAATACTTTTATTAACTCCATACCCTCTCCTAATTTCCACACTCCGAATTTTCTGCATAATATTTACACCACACATTGCCCTTAGACAGGACATCTCCACTGCTTCCAACCGCCTCCTTGCTGCAGCATATATGCATTTTTTTTTTTTTTGTGTGTGTGTACTCACCTAATTGTGGTTGCAGGGGTCGAGACTCAGCTCCTGGCCCTGCCTCTTCACTGATTGCTACTAGGTCCTCTCCCTCTCTGCTTCCTGAGCTTTGCCATACCTCTTCTTAAAACTATGTATGGTTCCTGCCTCCACTACTTCACTTGTTAGGCTATTCCACTTCCTGACGACTCTATGACTGAAGATATACTTCCTAACGTCCCTGTGACTCGTCTGAGTCTTCAGCTTCCAGTTGTGGCCCCTTATTTCTGTGTCCCCTCTCTGGAACATCCTATCTCTGTCCACCTTGTCTATTCCCCACAGTATCTTGTATGTCGTTATCATGTCTCCCCTGACCCTTCTGTCCTCCAGTGTCGTCAGTCCAATTTCCCTCAACCTTTCCTCGTACGACATTCCCCTGAGCTCTGGGACTAGCCTTGTTGCAAACCTTTGTACTTTCTCTAACTTCTTGACGTGCTTGACCAGGTGTGGGTTGCTGACTGGTGCTGCATACTCCAGTATGGGCCTAACATACACAGTGTACAGTGTCTTGAACGATTCCTTATTAAGGTATCGGAACACTATTCTCAGGTTTGCCCGGCGCCTGTATGCTGCAGCAGTTATTTGGTTGATGTGTGCCTCCGGTGACGTGCTCGGTGTTATGGTCACCCCAAGGTCTTTCTCCCTGAATGAAGTCTGTAGTCTTTGTCCACCTAGCCTATACTCCGTCTGTAGTCTTCTTTGCCCCTCCCCAATCTTCATGACTTTGCATTTGGCAGGGTTGAATTCGAGAAGCCAGTTTCTGGACCACGTGTCCAGCCTGTCCAGGTCTCTTTGCAGTCCTGCCTCATCATCATCCAATTTAATTCTTCTCATCAGCTTCACATCATCTGCGAATAGGGACACTTCAGAGTCTATTCCTTCCATCATGTCGTTCACATATATCAAAAATAGCGCTGGTCCTAGAACTGACCCCTGTGGGACCCCGCTCGTCACAGGCGCCCACTGTGATACCTCTTCACATACCATGACTCGTTGTTGCCTCCCTGTCAGGTATTCCCTGATCCACTACAGTGCCCTCCCTGTTATATGCGCCTGATCCTCCAGCTTCTGCACTAATCTCTTGTGGGGAACTGTGTCAAAGGCCTTCCTGCAGTCTAGGAAAATGCAGTCAACCCACCCCTCTCTCTCGTGTCTTACTTCTGTTACCTTGTCATAAAACTCCAGAAGGTTTGTGATACAGGAATTGCCTTCCATGAACCCATGCTGGTTTTCATTTATAATCTTGTTCCATTCCAGGTGTTCCACCACTCTCCTCCTGATAATCTTCTCCGTGACTTTGCACACAATACATGTCAGAGACACAGGTCTGTACTTTAGTGCCTCATTTCTGTTTCCTTTCTTAAATATGGGGACTACATTTGCTGTCTTCCATTTCTCAGGTAGTTGCCCAGTTTCAAGGGATGTGTTGAAGATTGTGGTTAGGGGCACACACAGCATCTCTGCTCCTTCTCTAAGGACCCATGGGGAGATGTTGTCCGGTCCCCATCGCCTTTGAGGTATCAAGGTCACTTAGCAGCTTCTGCACCTCCTCCTCGGTTGTTCGTATGTCATTCAACACTTGTTGGTATATTCCCTCTTGATGTTCCCTTCTGTGCTGTCTTCCCAGAGCCCTTCCTGTCTCTACTGTAAAAACTTCCTTAAATCTCCTGTTTAGCTCCTCACATACCTCCTGATCATTTCTTGTGAGTTCTCCACCTTCTGTCCTCAGTCTGATCACCTGGTCTTTGACTGTTGTCTTCCTCCTGATGAGGCTATACAACGGTTTCGGATCAGTCTTGATTTTCGATGCTATGTTATTTTCATACTGTCGCTGGGCCTCCCTCCTTACCTGTGCATACTCGTTCCTGGCTCTGCGACTAATCTCCCTATTTTCATGTGTTCTCTGCCTTCTGTACTTTTTCCCTTCTCTATTGCACTTTGTTTTTGCCTCCTTACACCGTCGGGTAAACCAGGGGCTCATTCTGATCTTCCCATTGTTTCTGTTACCCTTGGGAATAAACCTTTCCACTGCCTCCTTGCATTTTGTCGTTACATATTCCATCATTTCATTTACTGGCTTTCCTGCCAGTTCTCTGTCCCACGGAACCTCCTGCAGGAAGTTCCTCAACCCTATGTAGTCCCCTCTTTTATAGTCTGGCTTTTCCCATTCAACTCCTGTTACTCTCTCCACTTGCAACTCTACTATGTATTCAAAGCACAGAACCACGTGGTCACTAGCTCCTAGGGGACTCTCATATGTGATGTCCTCAATGTCTGAACTGCCCAGGGTGAACACAAGGTCCAATCTTGCTGGTTCATCCTCCCCTCTCACTCTGGTAGTGTCCTTAACATGTTGGTGTATGAGATTTTCTAGCACCACATCCAACATCTTGGCTCTCCATGTTTTGGGACCCCCATGTGGCTCCAGGTTTTCCCAGTCAATCTCCCTGTGGTTGAAATCCCCCATAACCAGCAACTTTGCTCTGCTGGAGTGAGCTCTTCTTGCCACCTCAGCAAGTGTGTCCACCATTGCTCTGTTGCTCTCTTCATATTCCTCTCTTGGCCTCCTGCAGTTCTGTGGTGGATTATACATCACTGCTATGACCACCTTGTGCTCCCCAGACTGAAGTGTACCTACTATGTAGTCCCTTTCTCCTGTCTCGTCTATGCCTCCCATTTTCTTGAATTTCCATCGGTTTTTTACGAGCAGAGCAACCCCTCCTCCCCCTCTGCCCCTTCTATCTTTCCTCATGATCTGGTATCCTGGTGGGAAGATTGCATCTGTTATTGTCTCTGTGAGTTTTGTTTCTGTAACTGCTGTGATGTCTGGGGACTTCTCATTGATTCTTTCTTGCCATTCCTCATATTTATTCGTTAATCCATCCGCATTTGTGTACCAAACCTTCAACTTCTGTTCTAATACTGTAACTGTGGTCCTGGGGTAATAATGGAGTTGGGAGAGCAGGAGCCCTGGTGGGGGCCTGTGGGGGTTGCAGTGGAGGTGGAGGAAGAGCTCCCATAGGGGGTTGCTGTAGGGGTAGGGTTCGTGGTGCGGGGGGTGGGAACAGAGGGATCGGTGTGTGATGGTTGGTTTGGATTGTTCAGTTGCCTTGGGGGTGTCATGGCTGGAGTCCTTCTGCAGGTGTTTCTGGGGGGTGTGCTTGTCCTTCCATCTGTTCCTGGGTTATTCTGCTCTCCTTTTTCATTTCCTCCCATTCCTCCTTTCGTTTTTGCACTCTCTCTTTCAGTATCATCCTTTCCTCCTGTGTTCTGTCTCGATCGAGGTACACACTCATGAACTCCTGTTTGCCTCTCAGCCGTGCTTTCTCCTGCAGGATCATGGTTCGAGTTGATTCTGCCTTGAAAATTACTTTGAGAGGCCAATTCCTTTTCTTTGTGAACCACCCGATTCTCCAAAAATTTGCCACCTGGGTCATGTCTCCCTCGCCTATCACCTTCATGATACCTTCAATCGCTTTTTTCTCCTCCTGCTTTCTTTCATCATAAGTTTCCCTTTCAGCTTCATCTAGCCCATAGACAAAAACTGATCTCTCCCTTTCCACCTCCCACTGTGACTCCCATTGCATCCTCTGAGGTGTTTTAGTTCCTTCCCATGGAGTGTTCCTTCCTTCAGTCCCTTCCCTAGCTATGGCCCCTATGCTCATTGGTTTGTCCTTCCTGCTCACCTGTTCCTGGCCCCCACAAGTGTCTGGTAAGGTCCCTGCACATGTCCTAGTTCCTTCAATGTCTTCCAACCTCTCATTCTGTCCTAGTGTGCTCCCTGTCTTTGTTTTGGCCACATGTGGGTTTGACAGGACCTCTGCATACAGTTTAGCTTCCATGCTCCCTTCAGACCCTTTGTCTGTGTCTGATGTAAACATTGCTGATGCTACTTCTGTATTATCTTTGTCTCTAGGCTGTTTCAGATTTCTCAGCTCCTCTTCTAATCTCTGTATCTTGGCTTCTGCTAGTGTGGCATGTTGCTTCCACCTTCTGCATTCTGCTGCTAACCTCTCCTCCATCTTCCTTGCAAGCTCATCTAGCCTCCTTCCCCAGTCTTCCTCCCTTTTTTTGAGCTCTGCCTCCCAGTCCTCCCTCCCAGATTCGTCATTCGGGCCCTTTGTTCTCATCCTAGTTCTAGGTTGCCCCATTGCACCACAGAAGGAAGGAGAGATGGTTAGGGGGTGGGAAATAGATGGTGATGGTTATGGGGGAGGGGGAGGATGGTTATTGGAGGGAGAGAGGTGGTTGGGGGGAGGGGGTTAGATGGTTTGGGGTAGGGGTTAGATGGTTTGGGGGAGGGGCAGGTGGCTAGGGGGAGGGGGAGAGGTGGTTGGGGGAAGGGGGAGTATGTGTTTGTGTCAAGTGTGAAGAATTGAGACACTTGTGCAACACATGGGAATCTTTATTGAAGAAACGTTTCGCCACACAGCTGCTTCATCAGTCCAATACAAAGTAGGAATGGGTAAGGAGAGGAGGAGTTCGAGGTAATCAGTCCCTCAACCTGGAATCGATGTGTTCAGTCCATCACTCTTGTAGGAAGTGCAGCATAGGGCCAGAGAGGTGGCTTATATACGGCAGTAAGATGAGTTGAAGCAGGAGGAGGCGGGATCACAGTGGGACCTGCCACTTGTGTAAGTAGGTCGTCGTCCAAAGGTTGGGCAAGCGTTGAAGTCTTTGTACCAAGATCCCATGATGTTGCAGTGTCTGACAGATGTGGTGAATGGTTTTGAAAACCAACAAGTTGAAGAATTGAGACACTTGTGCAACACATGGGAATCTTTATTGAAGAAACGTTTCGCCACACAGCGGCTTCATCAGTCCAATACAAAGTAGAAATGGGTAAGGAGAGGAGGAGTTCGAGGTGATCAGTCCCTCAACCTGGAATCGATGTGTTCAGTCCATCACTCTTGTAGGAAGTGCAGCATAGGGCCAGAGAGGTGGCTTATATACAGCAGTCAGATGAGTTGAAGCAGGAGGAGGCGTGATCACAGTGGGACCTGCCACTTGTGTAAGTAGGTCGTCGTCCAAAGGTTGGGCAAGCGTTGAAGTCTTTGTACCAAGATCCCATGATGTTGCAGTGTCTGACAGATGTGGTGAATGGTTTTGAAAACCAACAAGTTGAAGAATTGAGACACTTGTGCAACACATGGGAATCTTTATTGAAGAAACGTTTCGCCACACAGCGGCTTCATCAGTCCATTCTCTCATATCTAGGCCCAAGTTTACCACTCACAGCTTATCTGAGTGAGCTGAGCTCACTAAAGCATGGACAGTAACCTCAAACCAGTAGTTTTACAGCTTGGACAATGAAAATGTTAATTGTTGATGCATCTTATGAAAAGGATGCTGCCCTGTAAGTTTAGGACAAATTTACCACTTTAATAACATGGTTAATAAACTTTAAGGTGTTTGATTTCATGAGATACCTGGAGAGTGCCTCTTCAGATCAGCTTCAAACTCATACAAATGGTGTTTGTTTTTTAGGTTAAGTTTTAATTTGCTATTTTTACTAAACAAATTATTTTCTGTGCAATAAATGAAAAAAAAAATTCTGGTCAGCCTTAACTTTAAAAACTGATGCATCTTACTTAGAGAAAACTGTGGATATACTTAGGACTGTGCTGATGTCCACTTAATAACCTGAAGAAACTGGTAAAACAAATTCTGATTTACATGCGATAACTTGTGAATGGTTCATCTGATCAGCTTCAGACTTTCACTGCTGATATATCTTATTTAGAAGAAGCTTTGCATTGTTACTGGATTATGCTGGTGTTTATCTGCTAATTTTATTAAAATAATTCCATGTGATAACTTGAAAATGCAACTTTTGAGTGACTTTAAACTTTAAATGCTGGCATATTTTGTTACTGGGCTGTGTAAGCCAAAATTTGCCAATTATTGGTTTCAAGCAATTACCAGACAATGCCTCTTTTGATTACCTTTAAACTTTCAGAACTGATGGTAAGTATGGATTAGTTTTGGGCAACATAGGTGCCAATTTGTCATTTTTAATATGAAAGAAATTAAAATATTAGTTGCCATGCCAGGTATGCAATAAATTTTTTAATGTCTCTCTCTTGACTGGCTCCAAATCTTCAACACTAACACATATTTAGCTGCATCAGAAACTTGTGCTGCACTTTGCCTCTGCATTATGGGGTACCAAGGATACTTTTCTCAAATCGTGCTGTGGCTGAAACAAGTCTAATTATTTGTACTTTTAATGCACTGAACTATGAATATGCATTATCTCTCTCATTTTTTATAAATTATATTCACCAGACATTCTATCAAATAAGTCTAAAAATTTTCACACTGTTTACTATTGAAAACAATACTATGAGTACAATATTTAAATACAGTGGACCCCCGGATTAAGTAGTCATCAGATTTCGTAATATTCGGAATAAGTAACGTTTTTTCATCAAAATATTGGCTCGGTGATTGCCACTGAACTCATTCATCCCAAACGTGTCTGCGCAGCCCAAACGGCCCTACACACCATTTACAGCCAGTGTGCCATTGTTTATCAGCCAGTAAGGACGATCCCACGCGTTCATACGATGCATTTTGTGTTATTCCATTCTTTTTAGTGCTTGCAACTGTTAAATAAGCCACCATGGGCCAAAAGAAAGATTGATGGACTGACCACATCGACTCCAGGCTGAGGGACTGATTACCTCAAACTCCTCCAAACCTTACACCTTTCTGCTTCGTATTGGACTGATGAAGCCACTATGTAGCGAAACATTTCCTTCAATAAAGATACACATATGTTGCGTAAGCTCAATCTTCACTGTGTCGGTTTTTATAACCAGCTATCAAATCTGTCAGACACTGCAACATCATGGGCTCTTGATACAAAGAATTCTTCAACACTTGTCCAACCTTTGGACAAAGACCTACTTAGACTAGTGGATGGTTCCACTATGACCCCGCCTCCTCCTGCTTCGCCTCACCTGACTACAGTATATAAGCCACTTCTATGGCCCTATGCTGTACTTTCTACAAGATAAGGACCTGCCTTGTATGGGCCGGTAGGCCTTCTGCAGTGTTCCTCCATTCTTATGTTCTCAAGCTCTTATTGATGGACTGAACACATCGACTCCAGGCTGAGGGACTGATTATCTCAAACTCCTCCTCTCCTTACAACTTTCTGCTTTGTACTGGACTGATGAAGCCCCTGTGTGGCGAAACGTTTCCTTCAATAAAGATTCCCATATGTTGCATAAGTGTCTCAATCTTCCACCAGCAAGGGTACTTCCCCACACACACCAGCCAGGGCACTTCCCCACACACCAGCCAGGGTACTTTCCCACACTCATGATTTGATTTGAGTGGGACTTATACATGAGTGAATAGAATTATCAAAGTTTATTGCTTGGGAAGCACTGAAAATTGGGTTGGGCAAATACGATTCTGTTAGTGGGATGGTTTGTGAAGGACCTGCCTAGTATGGGCCAACAGGTCTGCTGCAGTGTTCCTACTTTCTTATGTATGCCAGCCTGGGTACTTTCCCACACACCAGCCAAGGCATTTCCCCACACACCAGCCAGGGTGCTTCCCCCACACACCAGCCAGGATACTTCCCCACACACCAGCCAGGGCACTTCCCCACACACCAAACAGGGTACTTCCCCACACACACGATTTGATTTGAGAGGGACTTACGCATGAATGAACACAATTAACAAAGCTTATTGCTTGGGAAGCACTGAAAATTAGGTTGGGCAAATACGTTTCTGTTAGTGGGATAGTTTGTGAAAGACCTGCCTAGTATGGGCCAACAGGCCTGTTGCAGTGTTCCTCCTTTCTTATGTTCTTATATACACCAGCTGAGGAAATTGCTTCAGAAGAGGAGAAAGAGAGAGGGAAGAGGGTACCTTCTTCAAAGATTAACCCTTTCAGGGTCCAAAGGCCAAATTTCAAAGTGTGCACCAGGGTCCAAGAATTTTCAAAAAATAATTTTATTTTTTCTTATGAAAGGGTAGAGAATCCTTTTCTGAAGGTAATAAAACAAAAAATTGACGAAATTATGCTCTCGTGAATTTTGATGTGTCGGCGATATTTACGCATCGGCGATTTTGCCAACTTTGACTCCCATTTTAGGTCAATTACAGTATTCCAGTCAATCAAATTCTTAGCTATTTCACTAGTATTACTTCTATTCTATCGATTAAGCACAAGAAATCACCAAGTCAACTGTTTCAACAACAAAATAAAGTGACTGGAAATTGGTAATTTGGCCAATTTAATGCAAAGTTCAAAAGATTCCAATTTCAAAATAGGGTCCAGAATAAACAATGCAGGCATTCCCAGCACTAAACTAACATTTCCTCTGTTCATTAGTTACATTTTGAGGCTTTACAAATGAATTCCATTTTGATTTTTTATTCACATGAATTTTTATTCAAACCAAAAAATAGAAGATTTATTGTTATGCAATACTGTAATAATTGTATAAATAATATCACCATATTTGTGAATGTATATTAGACCCACCAGCTGTCATGTATTAGACTTGTGAGGTCATTTGTTTACTCTTAAACATCGGCAAAAATTTAACATTTCTGCTACTTTGAGCTCAGTTTCAAGCCATTTCCAGTGCTAAAACCAATCAAAATTTCTGTAGTATATCTCCCATTCTATCAAATGAGACTAAGAAATTGCAAATACAACTATAAAAACATACAAAAAAACACTGCAAAGTCGCTGTTTTAATAAAAATTACAGTCTCACTTTTTTCTCTCATTATGCACTGTGTGCTGCAGGATTTGTTTTATGTGGTGCACACATACCACACAGATGTATTCTCTCATATCTAGGCCCAAATTTACTGCTCACAGCTTATCAGAGAGAGCTGAGTTCATGGCATAGATCTACGGTTTGGACCCTGAACGTAAAGCCATAGATCTACGGCACGGACCCTGAAAGGGTTAATGACATTTGTGCAAAGTGGACTGAGGTGCAAACATTTGTAAAGGAATATCACCCTAACCCTCTCCTCTCCTCCCATCTTCCATACACCAACAAGAGTCTTCAATAAAGGTAAGCGTGATACTATTATTTTATACTCGATTTCTCATTCTTTTCTGTATGTAAATCTATATTTAATCTACAAAAAAATAATTTTTGTTAATACTTTCAGGTGTCTTGAACAGATTAATTAGATTTACATTATTTTTTATGAGGAAAATTAATTCAGAAATCGTCAGATTCGGGTTTAATCACTCTCTCTGGAACGGATTAATTATGAAAACCGGGGGTCCACTGTAGGTGCCTGTGCACCCAGCTGATAAAAACAGACATGTAGATGAATGGTTCAAAGAACCGACAAGTTGATAAATTAGACACATGTGCAACACTTGGGTATCTTTATTGAGAAAACGTTTTGCCACACAGTGGCTTCATCAGTCCATACCAAGGAGAACACTGAAGAACAGGAGGAGTTTGAGGTAATCAGTCCTTCAGCCTTGAGTCGATGTGGTCAGTCCATCAATCTTGAAAATATTGAAGGACTGACCACATTGACTCAAGGCTGAGGGACTGATTACCTCAAACTCCTCCTGTTCTTCAATGTTCTCCTTTGTATGGACTGATGAAGTCACTGTGTGGCAAAACGTTTTCTCAATAAAGATACCCAAGTGTTGCACATATGTTTAATTTATCAAAAACAGACATTTGGAGCTTTATTTCTAACCAACAGATGGGAGCACCTAATGGAATGAATTTTCTCCTCTTAGTCCTGAAGATGTCACAGCACAGAGCAGGATGCTTAAGTTTTTAGTGGCCTGGTCAAAAATATGACCTGCATAGATATGGGTTTGAAGAACTCAGTAAAGAATAACAATGTATGAGCCTATCTAGAGTTTATTGAATTTTTTACCAAACTATCTTTAAATTTCTTTAAGGCAGCAACATCAGTGAAAATCTGAATATCTACATAATGACATGCACAAGAAAAAATCCTCACACCTTTTTTTTTTTGTAAATATCAATCCAATTCTCTCTACACATCTTTCTTTTCATATACCATACAAAGTACTGTAAATATGATATAGAATATAGTCTGTATATAAAGCTGTAACAACTTGCCAAAAACCCACTCAAAGCAGATGAACTTCGTGACAATGCTGCAATTCATCTTAGACCACTGCCAAGTCACAGACCAAGTTGTGACTTGACAATGGTCCAGCACAGATCAAAACCTCATCACAAAGTTCCTCTTCTGAGTGCAGGTTTTGGGCAAAAAATAAGATGTGAACCATATTAGTTATTTTCTCTATCAGTTTATAAAACATTTATATTTTAAAATTCACAAGAAAGTTAGCCATTATTATTTCAAGAGAGTCAGGTTGCAAAGTGGAAAACACACATAATGAGTATCAGTCAAACAGTTCCACTATCATGTGACAAAAAGGAATGCTAAAGTCACAGCTCTTATATCAGCCATGCTATTCAATAAATTTGTGTCTTAGTATGTAGGTCTAGTCTATGAAAGAAGCATAAAAGCCAAAGAAATATGAAAAGCTTAAGAAAATAAAAACCAAATCTCTTTTTTTTTTTAGTACAGAGGTTACAGTCATATTAACATTGTTTATACAAATTCATACAAGCATAGTGTCATAAACAGTGATCAATGTTAAGTGTCAGAAACATTGAGCATTGTAGTGTCATAAACAGTGATCAATGTTAAGTGTCAGAAACATTGAGCATTGTAGTGTCATAAACAGTGATCAATGTTAAGTGTCAGAAACACTGAGCATTATAGTGTCATAAACAGAGATCAATGTAGTGTCAGAAACACTGAGCATTGTAGTGTCATAAACAGAGATCAATGTAAAGTGTCAGAAACACTGAGCATTGTAGTGTCATAAACAGAGATCAATGTTGTCAGAAACACTGAGCATTGTAGTGTCATAAACAGAGATCAATGTAAAGTGTCAGAAACACTGAGCATTGTAGTGTCATAAACAGAGATCAATGTTGTCAGAAACACTGAGCATTGTAGTGTCATGAACAGTGATCAATGTGAAGTGTCAGAAACACTGAGCATTGTAGTGTCATGAACAGTGATCAATGTGAAGTGTCAGAAACACTGAGCATTGTAGTGTCATGAACAGTGATCAACATGAAGTGTCATAATCACTGAAAAATGTAGTGTCATAAACACTAACACAGTGTCATAATTACTAACAGTGTCATAAACACTAACATAGTGTCATAAACACTGACTAACACAGTGTCATAATCACTAACAGTGTGTCATAAACACTAACATAGCATCATAAACACTAACATAGTGTCATAAGTGCTGTGTCATATACACTAACACAGTGTCATAAATGCTGTGTCATAAACACTAACATAGTGTCATAAACACTGATCAATGTAAAGTGTGAAACACTTGGACAGAAAAGTGAAACACAGGTAAAGTATATCAATAAATATCAACCTGAATCAAACACCTGCAGAGGAGGATTTTTGCCTGAAACCAAAAACATACACATCTGTTTTACCTGTTTTATTTCTTGTTCAAGTAGTAACTCAACACATTCACACAAAAAAATAAAATCCTTATCATGAGCCAAAATAATAACCAAGATGGTGACAAAGCTCATGTTATATATAGTGTCCACTGATATAATAATGCTTGATGAATCTGTATGAGGTACTCATCAATAGTAAGTTAGTGGTTGAGATCTGGTGTTATTTTCATAACTTGCATGCTTCACGTAACAAAACATTACCTTCTAGAGAGCCAGTGAAACAACATAGCAGACAGGTAGAACAAAAAAGAGAGAGCAATGAGTCATGTACCTTAATATCGTCAAAATAAAACTAATTAATAATTATATCTAGAATAAGAATAATAATAATAATAAAAATATTAATAAGAGTAATATACAGTGGTTCACCTCAATCAGCACTGGAACTGGATTACACATATTATTATTATATTCATACAGAAGTATTCATCTAATGGTTATACAGCATCTTGGAATGGGAGGTAATCAGGTTTGATCCAAGAGTAGTTCCAATTCCATGGATCAAGAGCCCATCACTAGCATCAAGACACCCTCTATGAAAGGCAGCTTTAACATAAGTATCATACTGTACTAACAACCAAGATGAAAGGAACAGTAATATGTAGTGCCATTAAATGTGTATGTGTGGACCAATGAAAGCAAAGATGGCACTAATTAGTTTTGAATAGCACACCACCAGTGTGCACAACCAGTCAAGCCTATGTCAACCCTATATCTGTATACAGTGCATGGTAGGGGAGCAAAAAGAGAAAATACTGTATTTTTATATACATTTCTACTGTGCCAGGCTAGATCGCCAGGGACATTAAGGTTCTGAGGGTCGTTTAAATTGGGATGTCTGCACACTTCTGGAAAGACACTATTGAAAAAGTAATGTGAATGAATATTCTTTGGGTTACCTTGGAAAGACAACTGTTGAAAGAGCAATGTTAATGAATATTCTTTGCTTACCTTGAAAAGACACTGCTGAAAGAGTAATGTGAATGTAAATTCTTTGGGTCACCTTGTCACCTTGTGGGACACAAGGTAAAAAAAAAAAAATGTTGCCTGAATAATTCAATATCTGTTCTGACAGTTAATACTGTACCTCATATTGATAAGGAAGATACAAGTGTAACAGCTGTTGAAGAGCACAAAGTCTTGACAGTAGCTTTGACACTGTCAACAAATCAGATGATCCAGATAAAAAAGCAAGGAATATACTGACACTCAAGCACAAAGCCACTATGCTCAACAAACTGTATAGTAGCAAAGTAAGGTTTCCTCAGCTCACTGGGAATTACAATGCTGGAAAAGCAAGTGTATGACTGGAAGCAAAAAACTTAAATTACAGTGGACCCTCGGTTATTGGCCGTTCCGGCTATCGGCCAATTTGGTTCTTGCCTGTTTTTTTTTGGCAGAAATTTTATTCCGGTTATTGGCAGGGAGAGTAGCAGGCATGCAGGGAGAGTAGCAGGCATGCAGGGAGTGTAGCAGGAAGGCAGGGAGTGTAGCAGGAAAGCAGGGAGCATAGCAGGCAGGCAGGGAGTGAGTGTAGCAGACAGGCATAGAGGCAAGGAGTGTAGCAGGCAGGCAGGCAGTGAGTGTAGCAGACAGGCATACAGGCAAGGAGTGTAGCAGTCATGCAGGGAATGTAGCAGGAAGGCAGGGAGTGTAGCAGGAATGCAGGGAGTGTAGCAGTCAGGGAGGGAGTGTAGCAGGCAAGCAGTGAGTGTAGCAGATATGCAGGGAGTGTAGCAGGCAAGCAGGGAGTGTAGCAGAAAGGCACAAAGCATAGCAGGAAGGCAGGGAGTGTAGCATGCAGATAGCGAGTGCAGCAGGCAGGTAGGGAGTGTAGCAGCAAACCAGGGAGTGTAGCAGGAAGGCAGGGAGTGTAGCAGGCAGGCACAGAGGCAAGGAGTGTAGCAGGCATGCAGGAAGTGTAGCAGGAAAGCAGGGAGTGTAGCAGGCATGCAGGGAGTGTAGCAGGCATGCAGGGAGTGTAGCAGGCAGGGAGAGAGTGTACCAGGCAAGCAGTGAATGTAGCAGGAAGGCAGGGAGTGTAGCAGGCATGCAGGGAGTGTAGCAGACATGCAGGGAGTGTAGCAGGCAGGCAGAGAGTGGACAGTTTTTTTGTGACAAGGGTGCAGTGACTCTCAAGCTGGTCCTAGTGGCAGCAAAAAACAGAGAAGGGAATTAACCCCTCCACGCCTTCTTCCATATGCCAACAAGAGTCTTCAATAAAGGTTTGTAATGTTCATTTATTAGTAAAATTAATGCTTTATATTTGTTTTTCATCATTTTGTTTATGTAAAACTATAGTTAATCTTTAAAAAATGTTTTTTATATTATTAACACACTGGCCGATTCCCACCAAGGCAGAGTGGCCCGAAAAAGAAAAACTTTCATCATCATTCACTCCATCACTGTCTTGCCAGAGGGGTGCTTTACACTACAGTTACAAAACTGCAACATTAACACCCCTCCTTCAGAGTGTAGACACTGTATTTCCCATCTTCAGGACTCAAGTCCGGCCTGCCGGTTTCCCTGAATCCCTTCATAAATGTTACTTTGCTCACACTCCAGCAGCACGTCAAGTATTAAAAACCATTTGTCTCCATTCACTCCTATCAAATATGCTCACGCATGTTTGCTGGAAGTCCAAGCCCCTTGCAACATTCCGACAAGACAACTGGAAAAACATCTCATATTTATTTTTATTAACACATCGGCCTTCTCCCACCAAAGCAGGGTGGGAGAAGGCCGATGATTCACACCTATATAAGAGCATTGGTATAACTACACTCTCATACAGTCCCCTTTTTGCTTCTCTGGACAAATTTCTTTCTCTACACAGACTCCTAAGTGTACCACTCACCTTTTTCCTCTCATTAATTCTATGATTCATCTTATCTTTCATAGACCCATCTGCTGACACGTCCACTCCTAAATTAATGAATACATTCACCTCCTCCATACTCTCTCCCTCCAATCTGATATCCAATCTTTTGTCACCTAATTTTGTTATCCTCATCACCTTCCTCTTTCCTATACAGCCTCTCCTCACTTAACAACATACTCGTTTACTGACGCCTCGGACTAACAACGAGCTCTCTGACCATTATTCATATCTAAATAATGTATATTAGAACTGATTTCCTCTATTTTGTATATTTCAATTCACAGTACACTACTGTAAAAACATTTAGAAATATACCAGAAATGTTATAAATAGTGCAAAGGTGACATTAAAACAATATCAAAGATGGCTGACACAAACTCACTACCATTATAGTATGCTCCTCACTTGACAACGAATTCATTTAACGATGAGGTCTTGGGAACGGAACTCCGTCGTTAAGTGAAGAGAGGCTGTATTCACTTTTAATTTTCTTCTTTTATATACCTTACCAAACTCATCCACCAATCTTTGCAACTTCTCTTCAGAATCTTCCAAAAGTCCTGTGACATCAGCTAAGAGCAACTGTGACAACTCCCACTTTGTGTTAGACTCTTTGTCATTTAACCCTACACCTCTTGCCAACACCCGAGCAGTCACTTCTCTTACAACCCCATCTATAAATATATTGAACAATCATGGTGACATCACACATCATTGTTTAAGACCTACTTTTACTGGGAAATAATCTCCCTCTCTCCTATATACTCTAACCTGAGCCTCACTATCCTTGTAAAAACTCTTCATTGCTTCAGTAACCTATCTCCTATTCCATACATTTGCAACATCTGCAACACTGCCCCCTATCCACCCTGTCATAAGCCTTTTCCAAATCCATAAATGCTACAAAAACCTCTTTACCCTTATCTAAATAATGTTTATCTAATCTCCTACTCTCCATCTTACTCTTAATTCTTTCAGTAATAACTCTACCATACACTTTACCAGACTTATTCCCCTATAATTTTTGCACTCTCTTCTGTCCACTTTGCCTTTATACAAAGGAACTATGCATGCTCTCTGCCAATCCCTAGGTACCTTACCCTCATCCATACATTTATTAAACAAAAGCACCAAACACTCCAAAACTATTATCCCCACCTGCTTTTAACATTTCTATCTTTATCCCATCAATCCCAGCTGCCTTACCCCCTTTCATTCTAACCACTACCTCACGAACTTCCCCCACACTCACAAGTGGCTCTTCCTCACTCATATTTATGTTAATTTATTCTAATGTGGGGAGTATTTATCACGTTTATAAGTTACGTAGCACGTTTATTATATAATTTTGAAAAAATATCATAGCTGGATTAATCAAAATGTCTACATTAATGTAATATATAACATTTATTGCTCCTCAGTGATTATTATTATTATTGGTTGTTATTATTATTATTAATATGGCACTTCAAGACTAATAAGACACTCTTAGTGATTTTAACGTGTACCTGCACGCCAACACAGTGTGTAAGTTTATTTACGTACAGGTAGACTTAAGTATAATAATCAGAGTATATATATATAATATGAAATAATAATAATAAGTAATAAGTAATACATATTTTATGAAAAAGAGGATAAATAAATATACAAGGTATGATGCAGCACGTAATGAAAGTAGTTTGTTAGATTATGTATTGGTGGATAAAAGGTTGATGGGGAGGCTCCAGGATGTACATGTTTATAGAGGGGCAACTGATATATCGGATCATTATTTACTTGTAGCTACAGTTAGAGTAAGAGGTAGATGGGATGGATATAAATGGTATAAAATACCGACACAATGGAAATATAAACACAAATGCAGTATAATGTGATCCTTTATTGACTACATTTCGCCCACACAGTGGGCTTTTTCAAGTCACAAACAGATCTACCTGGGGTGGAAGGGACGCGAGTATTTAAAGTCACCTGACTTTAAATACTCGCGTCCCTTCCACCCCAGGTAGATCTGTTTGTGACTTGAAAAAGCCCACTGTGTGGGCGAAACGTAGTCAATAAAGGATCACATTATACTGCATATGTGTTTATATTTCCAGGTAGATGGGAAAAGAGGAAGGTGGCAACAAGTAAGAGGGAGGTGAAAGTGTATAAACTAAGGGAGGAGGAAGCTTGGGGGAGATATAAGCGACTATTGGCAGAAAGGTGGGCTAGTGCAAAGATGAGTAGTGGGGGGGTTGAAGAGGGTTGGAATAGTTTTAACCCTCTGACTGTCGCAACCCCCAATCCTGAGGTGTCTCCTGGTGTCGCAAAATTTCAAAAAAAAAAAAAATTATTTTTTCTTATGAAATGATAGAGAATCTTTTCCCGATTGTAATGACACCAAAAAAACGAAATTTGATGGAAAACTGACGGAATTATGCTCTCGCGAAGTTAGCGACCTCAGCGCTGTTTACAAATCGGTGATTTTGCCCACTTTGAGCTCTATTTTCAGCAAATTCCATTATTCCAGTCGCTCAAACTCATAGCTATTTCTTTAGAACTCCATTTTTTCTATCGATTGAGTACACGAAACTGCCCATTTACTGATTTCAACTACCTAATAATGTGGTCAGAAATTTGCAATTTGGCCAATTTCACAAAAACTAAAAAATATGACAATTTCAAAATAAGGTCCAGAATGAGCAATGCAGACATTCCTGGCTCTAAAATAACATTTTCTTTGCTCATCAGTCATGTCTCCAGGCCCCTCTAATATTACTCTTGCTTTCTATTTTTAATTTTTATTCAAACAAAAAATAGAAGACTTACTATTATGCAGACTACTGCAATACTGTAATAATTGTATAAATAACATCAACCCATTCATGACTGCATATTAGAATGGCTAGTTGGACATTTATTGGACAATGGCATCATTTGTTTACTTTTGAACATTGGCAAAAATCAAACATTTCTAGGTTCTTTTTATAGTAAAATCAGTCAAAATCACCTCTATTTCTATAATATGTTTTCCATTCTATCAAATGAGACCAAGAAAACGAGAATACAACCATAAATACTATACGAAAATAGACCACAAAGTCGGCATTTTAATTAAAAAAAACGGTCGGAGTTTTTTTTTCTCATTATGCACTGCGTGCTCCAGGATTTTTTTTATATGGTGCACACTGACCACACAGACCCATTCTCTCACATGTGGGCCTACCAGCTTTCTCCTGCTTGATTTGAAGCCGCTAGAATTTATGAGTACAGTGGACCCCCGGTTAACGATTTTAATCCGTGCAAGAGGGCTCATCGTTATGCGAAATAATCGTTATGCGAATGAATTTTCCCCATAAGAAATAATGGAAATAAAATTAATCCGTGCAAGACGCCCAAAAGTATGAAAAAAATTTTTTTTTACCACATGAAATGTTAATTTTAATACACACAAACTGAAAAAGGCATGCACAATTACATGACACTTACTTTTATTGAAGATCTGGTGATGATTGATGGGATGGGAGGAGGGGAGAGCATTATCTTCTTACTGTTTAGAAGGGGAATCCCCTTCCATTAGGACTTGAGGTAGCAAGTCCTTTTCTGGGGTTACTTCCCTTCTTCTTTTAATGCCACTAGGACCAGCTTGAGAGTCACTGGACCTCTGTCGCACAACAAATCTGTCCATAGAGCTCTGTACCTCCCGTTCCTTCAAGACTTTCCTAAAATGGGCCATAACATTGTCATTGAAATAGTCACAAGCACGGCTTGCAACAGCTGTGTCAGGGTGATTTTCATCTATAAAGGTTTGCAGTTCAACCCACTCTGCACACATTTCCTTAATCTTTGAAGTAGGCACAATGGATTCCACAACTGGCATAGGCTTCTCAGGGTTAGCCCCAAACCCTTCAAAATCTTTCTTAATTTCCATACTAATTCTCACCCTTTTTACCACAGGGTTGGCACTAGAAGCTTTCTTGGGGCCCATGGTCACTTATTTTCCAGAAACAGCACCGAAAATACTGTAATAATACGAAATATTCCGAGTGTATGCTTGGATGTTACCGCGGAGGCTGGCTGGTAAACAATGGGACGGAGCGGCACATGTGAGGCTGGCTGAGGGCACATTGGACGCGTCTCGGACGAAAATCGGTATGCGGGTTTTTAATCGGTATGCGCGGCAAAAATTTTGCGATAAAAGTAATCGTTATGCGGAAAAATCGCTATGCGATGCCATCGTTATGCGGGGGTCCACTGTATATATACGTCAAACACGGTACCTCGTAAGACGTATATATACGGCCGCGACAGTCAAAGGGTTAAAAATGCAGTATTAGAATGTGGGGCAGAAGTTTGTGGTTATAGGAGGGTGGGGGCAGGAGGAAAGAGGAGTGATTGGTGGAATGATGAAGTAAAGGGTGTGATAAAAGAGAAAAAGGTAGCTTATGAGAGGTTTTTACAAAACAGAAGTGTTATAAGAAGAGCAGAGTATATGGAGAGTAAAAGAAAGGTGAAGAGAGTAGTGAGAGAGTGCAAAAGGAGAGCAGATGATAGAGTGGGAGAGGCACTGTCAAGAAATTTTAATGAAAATAAGAAAAAATTTTGGAGTTAAACAAATTAAGAAAGCCTAGGGAAAGAATGGATTTGTCAGTTAAAAACAGAGTAGGGGAGTTAGTAGATGGGGAGAGGGAGGTATTAGGTAGATGGCGAGAATATTTTGAGGAACTTTTAAATGTTGAGGAAGAAAGGGAGGCGGTAATTTCATGCACTGGCCAGGGAGGTATACCATCTTTTAGGAGTGAAGAAGAGCAGAATGTAAGTGTGGGGAAGGTACGTGAGGCATTACGTAGAATGAAAGGGGGTAAAGCAGCTGGAACTGATGGGATCATGACAGAAATGTTAAAAGAAGGGGGGAGATATAGTGTTGGAGTGGTTGGTACTTTTGTTTAATAAATGTATGAAAGAGGGGAAGGTACCTAGGGATTGGCAGAGAGCATGTATAGTCCCTTTATATAAAGGGAAAGGGGACAAAAGAGATTGTAAAAATTATAGAGGAATAAGTTTACTGAGTATACCAGGAAAAGTGTACGGTAAGGTTATAATTGAAAGAATTAGAGGTAAGACAGAATGTAGGATTGCAGATAAGCAAGGAGGTTTCAGAGAGGGAAGGGGATGTGTAGATCAAGTGTTTACATTGAAGCATATATGTGAACAGTATTTAGATAAAGGTAGGGAAGTTTTTATTGCATTTATGGATTTAGAAAAGGCATATGATAGAGTGGATAGAGGAGCAATGTGGCAGATGTTGCAAGTATATGGAATAGGTGGTAAGTTACTAAATGCTGTAAAGAATTTTTATGAGGATAGCGAGGCTCAGGTTAGGGTGTGTAGAAGACAGGGAGACTACTTCCCGGTAAAAGTAGGTCTTAGACAGGGACGTGTAATGTCACCATGGTTGTTTAATATATTTATAGATGGGGTTGCAAAAGAAGTAAATGCTAGGGTGTTTGGGAGAGGGGTGGGATTAAATTATGGGGAATCAAATTCAAAATGGGAATTGACACAGTTACTTTTTGCTGATGATACTGTGCTTATGGGAGATTCTAAAGAAAAATTGCAAAGGTTAGTGGATGAGTTTGGGAATGTGTGTAAAGGTAGAAAGTTGAAAGTGAACATAGAAAAGAGTAAGGTGATGAGGGTATCAAATGATTTAGATAAAGAAAAATTGGATATCAAATTGGGGAGGAGGAGTATGGAAGAAGTGAACGTTTTCAGATACTTGGGAGTTGATGTGTCAGCGGATGGATTTATGAAGGATGAGGCTAATCATAGAATTGATGAGGGAAAAAAGGTGAGTGGTGCGTTGAGGTATATGTGGAGTCAAAAAACGTTATCTATGGAGGCAAAGAAGGGAATGTATGAAAGTATAGTAGTACCAACACTCTTATATGGATGTGAAGCTTGGGTGGTAAATGCAGCAGCGAGGAGACGGTTGGAGGCAGTGGAGACGTCCTGTCTAAGGGCAATGTGTGGTGTAAATATTATGCAGAAAATTCGGAGTGTGGAAATTAGGAAAAGGTGTGGAGTTAATAAAAGTATTAGTCAGAGGGCAGAAGAGGGGTTGTTGAGGTGGTTTGGTCATTTAGAGAGAATGGATCAAAGTAGAATGACATGGAAAGCATATAAATCTATAGGGGAAGGAAGGCAGGATAGGGGTCGTCCTCGAAAGGATTGGAGAGAGGGGGTAAAGGAGGCTTTGTGGAAAAGGGGCTTGGACTTCCAGCAAGCGTGCGTGAGCGTGTTAGATAGGAGTGAATGGAGTCGAATGGTACTTGGGACCTGATGATCTGTTGGAGTGTGAGCAGGGTAATATTTAGTGAAGGGATTCAGGGAAACCAGTTATTTTCATATAGTCGGACTTGAGTCCTGGAAATGGGAAGTACAATGCCTGCACTTTAAAGGAGGGGTTTGGGATATTGGCAGTTTGGAGGGATATGTTGTGTATGTTTATACGTATATGCTTCTAAACTGTTGTATTCTGAGCACCTCTGCAAAAACAGTGATAATGTGTGAGTGTGGTGAAAGTGTTGAATGATGATGAAAGTATTTTCTTTTTTGGGATTTTCTTTCTTTTTTGGGTCACCCTGCCTCGGTGGGAGACGGCCAACTTGTTGAAAAAAAAAAAATGAAATAACTTTAAAACACTTGAAATTCTGGAAAGTTTCCAGACATAATGGAGAGTCATGCTCACGGAGAACGTAAACAAACCGGGTAACCTGCGGTGGCCGTATAGAAAGTCAGGTGAGGGGAGCCGTATTGAGCTTTGGTCATAAATTGAAATGTCCATATTAGCGGAACGCCGTAAGGCAAAATGTTGTAAAGCAGGGCCCTACTGTATGCTGTTCTCTTTCCCTTCATTTCTCTAAGTGTGTGAGCCAGCCTTCTCTCTTGTCTCATTGTTGGTGGGAGTGTTGATGTCTCAGTTAAATTTCTCCTGTCTACTACACCACATGTACCCTCTGTCTAACCCTTAAGCTGTCCAAACATAGATCTACGTTTTCACATGTAGTGCTCCGACCTTGATTTTCTCCATGAGAAAGCATGTAAAAAAAAAAACGTAGATCTATGTTTGGAGCGCTATGCAAGCGAACATAGATCTATGTTTGTACAGTTTAAGGGCTAATAAGTGACCCTTATCCTGACTGAGCATAACTCAGTCTCTCTACCATCTTTAATTTTATCTCTTTTCAATGTGTTTGCTGATTCACTGCTCTCAGGTTAAGGTGTATCAGCCATCAAGGCTGATACACCTAACCTGGAAGGAAGGAAGGAAGGAAGGAGGGGAGGGGAGGGGAGGGGAGGGAGGAGGGGAGAGAGGGGGAGGGGAGAGATGGGGGAGGAGGGGAGAGAGGGGGAGGAGGGGAGAGGGGGAGGAGGGGAGAGGAGGGGAGAGGAGGGGAGAGGAGTGGAGAGGAGTGGAGAGGAGGGGAGAGGAGGGGAGAGGAGGGGAGGGGAGGGGAGGGGAGGGGAGGGGAGCGGAGAGGAGAGGAGAGGAGAGGAGAGGAGGGGAGGGAGGGGAGGGAGGAGAGGGAGGGAGAGGGAGGGAGGGGAGGGAGGGAGGGGAGGGAGGGAGGGAAGGGGGGGAGGGAAGGGGGGAGGGAAGGGAGGGGAGGGAAGGAAGGAGGGAGGGAAGGAGGGAGGGAAGGAGGGAGGGAAGGGGAGGAGGGAGGGAGGGAAGGAGGGAGGGAGGGAGGAGGGAGGGATGGAGGGAGGGGAGGGAGGGAGGAGGAGGAGGAGGAGGAGGAGAGGAGGAGGAGGAGGAGGAGGAGGAGGAGGAGGAGAGGAGGAGGAGGAGGAGGAGGAGGAGGAGGAGGAGGAGGAGGAGGAGGAGGAGGAGGAGGAGGAGGAGGAGGAGGAGAGGAGGAGGAGCAGGAGGAGGAGGAGGAGGAGGAGGAGAGGAGGAGGAGGAGGAGGAGGAGGAGAGGAGGAGGAGGAGAGGAGGAGGAGGAGAGGAGGAGGAGGAGAGGAGGAGGAGGAGAGGAGAAGGAGGAGAGGAGAAGGAGGAGAGGAGAAGGAGGAGAGGAGGAGGAGGAGGAGGAGGAGGAGGAGGAGGAGGAGGAGGAGGAGGAGAGGAGGAGGAGGAGAGGAGGAGGAGGAGAGGAGGAGGAGAGGAGGAGGAGGAGGAGAGGAGGAGGAGGAGGAGAGGAGGAGGAGGAGGAGGAGGAGAGGAGGAGGAGGAGAGGAGGAAGAGGAGGAGGAGAAGAGGAGAAGAGGAGGAGGAGAAGGAGAAAGAGGAGGAAAAAGAAGACTTACTAATTGATTCATCAGGAACTGTGTCTTGACACGGGTCTTAATCCTAAGATGATCTATCTGAGGATCTCCAAGGAGATGTTGATATACGAAACTCAGCTGTTCTGTGGCTGCTATTAGAGTCCCGATATAGTCCTTGCATGTTCCACAGTGAAATATTTTATGTTCAACAGTTGGCTGAGGTCATCAGGCTTCCATCATTGTCTCTTGGGCCTGTGCTGGGTGGTCGGATAAATTTGCAAAACGCATGGACTCTGTTTTGTCCATCATGCATACGTTCTTGAAGGTCTTCATAATAGTTTTGAATGTCTCTCTGTTTTTCCCAAGTCAGTTAGATCACATATGACATCAGTGAAGCATGTGATAGCCAACATCATCTGATGCCTCAAGGGCAGCGGCAGCAGCGGCAGCAGCGGCAGCAGCGGCAGCGGCAGCAGCGGCAGTAGCGGCAGCAGTGGCAGCGGCAGCAGCGGCAGCAGCGGCAGCAGCAGCAGCAGTAGTATGACTACTACTACTAGTGATTGTATTAGTAGTGGTACTAGTGGTGGAACTAGTGGTGGTACTAGTGGTGGTACTAGTGGTGGTACTAGTGGTGGTACTAGTGGTGGTACTAGTAGTGGTAGTAGTAGCAGTAGTAGGAAAAAAAATCAGTAGTAATAGTAGGAAAAAAAGGGAGCAGTAGTAAAAGTAGGAAAAATGGAGCAGTAGTAGTAGCAGCAATGAGAAAGTAATGGTAGAAGTAATAGTATAGTAGTAGTAGTGAAAGAATTAGTAATAGTGGTAGAAGTGGTAGTGTAAAAGAACATGAGAACAAAGGAGCACTGAAGGAACACTACTGGCCCACAGGCTTAGTGCATAACCCCCCACAGCACAAAACCCCCATGGGACAAAACCCAGGGACAGAACCCACCAAGGCAGAGGACAGGAAAGGCAAAGAAAAAGATAAATTTATTTTTTATTTTTATTATCACACCGGCCGATTCCCACCAAGGCAGGGTGGCCCGAAAAAGAAAAACTTTCACCATCATTCACTCCATCACTGTCTTGCCAGAAGGGTGCTTTACACTACAGTTTTTAAACTGCAACATTAACACCCCTCCTTCAGAGTGCAGGCACTGTACTTCCCATCTCCAGAACTCAAGTCCGGCCTGCCGGTTTCCCTGAATCCCTTCATAAATGTTACTTTGCTCACACTCCAACAGCACGTCAAGTATTAAAAACCATTTGTCTCCATTCACTCCTATCAAACACGCTCACGCATGCCTGCTGGAAGTCCAAGCCCCTCGCACACAAAACCTCCTTTACCCCCTCCCTCCAACCCTTCCTAGGCCGACCCCTACCCCGCCTTCCTTCCACTACAGACTGATACACTCTTGAAGTCATTCTGTTTCGCTCCATTCTCTCTACATGTCCGAACCACCTCAACAACCCTTCCTCAGCCCTCTGGACAACAGTTTTGGTAATCCCGCACCTCCTCCTAACTTCCAAACTACGAATTCTCTGCATTATATTCACACCACACATTGCCCTCAGACATGACATCTCCACTGCCTCCAGCCTTCTCCTCGCTGCAACATTCATCACCCACGCTTCACACCCATATAAGAGCGTTGGTAAAACTATACTCTCATACATTCCCCTCTTTGCCTCCAAGGACAAAGTTCTTTGTCTCCACAGACTCCTAAGTGCACCACTCACTCTTTTTCCCTCATCAATTCTATGATTCACCTCATCTTTCATAGACCCATCCGCTGACACGTCCACTCCCAAATATCTGAATACGTTCACCTCCTCCATACTCTCTCCCTCCAATCTGATATTCAATCTTTCATCACCTAATCTTTTTGTTATCCTCATAACCTTACTCTTTCCTGTATTCACCTTTAATTTTCTTCTTTTGCACACCCTACCAAATTCATCCACCAATCTCTGCAACTTCTCTTCAGAATCTCCCAAGAGCACAGTGTCATCAGCAAAGAGCAGCTGTGACAACTCCCACTTTGTGTGTGATTCTTTATCTTTTAACTCCACGCCTCTTGCCAAGACCCTCGCATTTACTTCTCTTACAACCCCATCTATAAATATATTAAACAACCACGGTGACATCACACATCCTTGTCTAAGGCCTACTTTTACTGGGAAAAAATTTCCCTCTTTCCTACATACTCTAACTTGAGCCTCACTATCCTCGTAAAAACTCTTCACTGCTTTCAGTAACCTACCTCCTACACCATACACTTGCAACATCTGCCACATTGCCCCCCTATCCACCCTGTCATACGCCTTTTCCAAATCCATAAATGCCACAAAGACCTCTTTAGCCTTATCTAAATACTGTTCACTTATATGTTTCACTGTAAACAGAAGACAAATGCAGAAGACAAATGAAGTGGAAGGAGAAGAGGCAGCGAAGGTTAGATCAAGTAACGGTTGTTCTGTAATGGAAAAGGCAGGTTCACCTCCATTGCTCACGAGACTTCATCGAATGTGGTAGGACATATCTGACCTGTAAGATGCTAAGCCTTGTCATTAAGTTTCTCTTCACAAATTTTTCTCATGATTTCAATTTTCTCAGAGTGAAGGCCAATTAAGAGCTGCTTCTTCTCTCAATCCTTCATGTGGACTCACTCTTTCTCACTTTCAAGGTAAATTCTGTTCTCAAACTTTTGATGTTGTTATGGCCTCTCCTCCATCCCCTGTCCTTGCCAACCTTTATATAGAATATTTTGAAACAGTCTTTCTTCCTACTACTGGGGTACATCCTTCTCTCTGGCTTCACTATGTCAACGATGACTTTGCTCTGTGGTCTCTTTCAATCTTTTCTTGATGTCCTAAACAATCTTGTTCCTTCTATGAAGTTCAGAGCCAAATAGGAATGTAACTCTGTTTCCTTTCCTGAATGCTCATGCCCACTGACCTGTGACTGGCTTTTCTTCATCCATTTAATGCAAGCCTATGTACATTAAGATGTACATACATTACTTTTCTTATCATTCTCTTTCTGTCAAGAAGTGTTCTTGCTTCACTCTTCCTTCATACCATCCGTATCTGTGATCCCTCAACTTCATGACTCGCGAAATTTCCACTCTTTGCAGCTCGTTCTCTTGCCTTGGTTATCTTTCCAATTTCATAAACTCTGCTTATTTTTACGCTGATGCCTAAAACTGAAACCAACTTGTAACTATACACATCATATAACCATGAAGTGTAACCTATGTTTTCTAAAAAAAAAAAAAAAAAAAAAAAAAAAAAAAAAAAAAAAAAAAAAAAAAAAAAAAAAAAAAAAAAAAAAAAAACTTTCTAATGAAGAATTTAGAAGAGGAGAAAAACCAAGTTTAATATAAAAATTTGTTGCTACTGATGCTGTAGTTTTTTCATCTAAGCAACCTAGTTTTTCTTATAGAAACACCAGATTCTGAAAATAACAAAATTCAAAATTCCAAGCTATTAGTTTTTGAGATGAACCACTGTAATATAACACTTTATAGTATTAACCATTTATTCTTATCCTTTTTTGCTTTGCTCCATTTAAGATAAAAAAAAATTTGTCAGGGTTTGCTTCACATAGTATATTAGCCAAATATTTTTAGCATCCTCAAAGATTTAAAGAATTTTAAAGAAGTACTGGAAATCATCTGTAAAGAATTTACAAGTACAGTGGACCCCCGGTTAACGAACTTTTTTCATTCCAGTAGTATGTTCAGGTGCCAGTACTGACCGAATTTTTTCCCATAAGGAATATTGTGAAGTAGATTAGTCCATTTCAGACCCCCAAACATACACGTACAAACGCACTTACATAAATACACTTACATAACTGGTCGCATTTGGAGGTGATCGTCAAGCGGGGGTCCACTGTAGTTTGCTGACTATTAAGTGTATATTGGAGAGCTTTAACATACACACCAAGTTACACAAATTTGCATGACACACAGGGCACTCAAAAATATTTTAACCACTGAGCTACAGTACTGTATAAGCATGTGTAAAACAACCATCTTTAGTACTATTTTTTCTTACAATCTCCCAAATTATACGTTAAAAAAAAATCAGTGTGTCTAAGTTGGGAGCCGCTTGTATAACAATTTTCACGAGCTAACACTCATGAATAAGAATATGATTGACAACTAACCCACAAATAGGAGCCATGTCTTTCATATCATAAAAATGATGAGACATAATACGTACAGGCAAATTGATGAATTAGAAACATGTGCAACATGTGAGTAGTAATAATGGTAGAATTACTGAGAAAATGTTAGATAAATGGGCACAGATGCAACTAATGTGACATATGTTGCCACAATAAAATGTCACATTAGTTGCATATATGTATGTTTACCTTACAATACCTGAGTAACCTGATTTTGAAAATACTTTGCCAACCACTGAGGTTTCATCAAATCAATACAGAGGTTATTAACTGGAGACAGTAGAAGGTAGTTAGTTCCTTAGCACTGAAGGTGTTGAAAATGGTTGGCTAAACGGCCTCATAATAAAGATACCCAGGTGTTGTACACATGTCTAATCCATCAAAAAAGTCTTTAAACTGCATTTTGATTCATCTTGGACCATTATCATGCTGAATAATGTTGTCAATTATCCCACCCATGGTGTTGTGACTTTTATTATTTTGTAAGAATTTGTGAAAAGGTTGATGCTTGTTACAGTAAATACAAGTGGGAAAGTAGAAGTAAAAAGCAACAAAGGATAAAGTACAGGGAAGTATGACCTTCATGTCTTCAAAGTAGGAAAATACACACCTTCTAAACATTTTGCACTCTGGCAAACTTACTAATCTTTTCTTCCTGTCTCATGGACATGTAAGATGACAGGAAAATCTTACAAACTTTTACTAACACTCAGTACAGAGAACACCTCATGTATATACAGTAACTACTACATACACACGTGTACGTTTGTGTGTGATTTTCTTGTAACACTGGTACTATATACATATATACCAATGTAAAATGCCTACTACTTCAGAAAAAACAGAGAAGGTAGTACAGTGGACCCCCGCATAACGATTACCTCCGAATGCGACCAATTATGTAAGTATATTTATGTAAGTGCGTTTGTACGTGTATGTTTGGGGGTCTGAAAAGAATAATCTACTTCACAATATTCCTTATGGGAATAAATTCGGTCAGTACTGGCACCTGAACATACTTATGGAGTGAAAAAATATCGTTAACCGGGGGTCCACTGTATATAAAAAAGAACAATGAAAACTGAAAGTTAGAAACTCAGGAAATATGTCCAATTTACAAAGACGTGAAGTTCAAAACAGAGGCACAACCATCAGTTCAATGTATGGGGAGAGGAGGGGGGGCTTAGCCTAGGATTCAATCTGGGAGGAAATGGACATGAGCTAAATTTCAGTCTGGGGGCTAAAGCCGAGATTTCAGTCTAGAGGAAAGATGCTTAAGCTATTATTATCTCCCATTCTCCAGATGCTGAATGAATCCTACAGGTTCAGTGCTTCCCCCTGAACAATAATAACAATAATAATAATAATAATAATAATAATAATAATAATAATAATAATAATAATAATAATAATAATAATAATAATAATAATAGTAAATGGTTAGTAACCCCTTCTGTATAAATTACTAAATGTAAAAGGAATAAGTTTTGTTTTTGTTTAGATTACCCTGCCTTGGTGAGAGACAGCCGGTGCTTTTAAAAATAAAATGCTAATATAAAGAGGACTACATGAATCTAAAGAACTTATCAGATAAAATACAAACAAGATCCTCACTATCTTACAAGAAGTAATAGCAAGCTAAAGGAGCATCTATACTGTAGCAAGTTCAAAGGATAAAAATAAACATTGGCTTTTAAGAAAGATCCAGGAAATACAGAAGTACATGTATTACATTAAGTTCATAAAATTTGGACTAGGTTCTGCATATACTAGACATGAAGCAATGAACTTAATTCTAAGCTATGAAAAAATTTTGGAAAATTACTGAAAGATATACAAAAGATGTATTAAGAGAGATACTGTACTATAGAGAATATCTTAAAACAGATTCAGTACTCTGCATTGCAACTTTAACAAGAAAAACATATGAAGAACTAACCAATTTTTTCTCCATTTTGGCTTTAATGTCCCGAGCAAGAGTAAAGAATGCCTCTTCTACATTAATTGATGCTTTAGCTGATGTTTCCATAAATTTAATCCCATATTCTATGGCCAGCTGCTCTCCTCTGTCTCTGGAAACCTTCAACAACATAATAATGTTAATAAGCATATCAAAGTTTACATTATAACATCTTTGTAAACCTAGAACAATGTAATGTTTTATTTCATCTCTTTTTTTCCATCCGCCTTGGTAGAAGATGGTCAATATATTAAAAAACAGTATTTTGAATATCTGAACGGCATTTCTGCATCAGAGGCCCCAAGGCAGCCAATCAGGAATACATCACATCTCATTCATACCAATGCTCATGCTTCTGACCCCAGTAAGGTCTACCATGCACTTTTTGCCTTGTAATATGCCTCCTTCACCTCCAATCACATATCGATCCTTGCCTGTTGTGGCCAACAAGAGCTAGCAGCTGAAACAACAGCAGAAACCATGATCAGTATATTGTACTATGGTTAGAACCCTAAGGGGGACCACCTTCAATCATACTTCAGTACCAGCACCAGAGACATGGAGGAAGCTCCTGTTCAATGGAAGGGGAACCAGCAGCCAGACACAGACTGGCCCAAAGGAAGGCAATTTACTGGAGAGAGGTGTGCTGGAATGGTGCAATGGAGGACTGATGTACATCTCTGAGCAAAGCTAGCTCCTAAATGCAGTCAAATTTTGGGGGGGCCTCCACCACCACAGAAATATGTTGTTATAAAAATATGGAGGAAAAACAATGAACGCTGAACTACCCACAGTGAACACCTGCTAACTGTAGTTATTTTCTCCAATAATTTCCATCAAAATAGAATGCTGCATCTTTATTTGCAGAAACATGTGTGAATGATGAAGACATCACTTGTCTGTTAATTTCACCTACATTGAAAGAAAAATTGGCAAGAACATCTCGGTAGTACACATGTACTGTGGCCCGGTGGCCTGGTGGCTAAAGCTCCCGCTTCACACACGGAGGGCCCGGCGGGTGGAAACATTTCGACACGTTTCCTTACACCTGTTGTCCTGTTCACCTAGCAGCAAATAGGTACCTGGGTGTTAGTCGACTGGTGTGGGTTGCATCCTGGGGGACAAGATTAAGGACCCCAATGGAAATAAGTTAGACAGTCCTCGATGACGCACTGACTTTCTTGGGTTATCCTGGGTGGCTAACCCTCCGAGGTTAAAAATCCGAATGAAATCTTATCTTATCTTATCTTATCTGTCTCACTATTACCATACTGAGGATCAAGCCTCCCCCTTCTTTGTGCTGAGTGACCCACATGGGTTTAGCACTTGGTAAAAAAAATAACCCTACACGGATTATGTGTTGTTGTGCATTGCAAACTTTAATTACTAAAAGCAAAATATAATACATACTGCACTTTGTATTTTTTGGAGAAAGCTATTAGAGTAGAGAGGCATTTGTATCCATCCCTAGAGACATGCAACTGAAAACTGAACACTGAAAATTGAAAATATACAAGACTCAGAAGTTCCACTAGCAGTCCATCATAATTATTTGGGGAGGTAAAGTACATATACAATCTGGGAATTGCCATAATGTTTACCAAAGTTATTACCTAAATCATCACCCAGAGTACAAGAAAACAACTGTAAAATGGGAGGCTTACAATGTGTAGAAGAGAGGGAGATTACTTCCCGGTAAAAGTAGGTCTTAGACAGGGATGTGTAATGTCACCATGGTTGTTTAATATATTTATAGATGGGGTTGTAAAGGAAGTAAATGCTAGGGTGTTTGGGAGAGGGGTGGGATTAAATTATGGGGAATCAAATTCAAAATGGGAATTGACACAGTTACTTTTTGCTGATGATACTGTGCTTATGGGAGATTCTAAAGAAAAATTGCAAAGGTTAGTGGATGAGTTTGGGAATGTGTGTAAAGGTAGAAAGTTGAAAGTGAACATAGAAAAGAGTAAGGTGATGAGGGTGTCAAATGATTTAGATAAAGAAAAATTGGATATCAAATTGGGGAGGAGGAGTATGGAAGAAGTGAATGTTTTCAGATACTTGGGAGTTGACGTGTCGGCGGATGGATTTATGAAGGATGAGGTTAATCATAGAATTGATGAGGGAAAAAAGGTGAGTGGTGCGTTGAGGTATATGTGGAGTCAAAAAACGTTATCTATGGAGGCAAAGAAGGGAATGTATGAAAGTATAGTAGTACCAACACTCTTATATGGGTGTGAAGCTTGGGTGGTAAATGCAGCAGCGAGGAGACGGTTGGAGGCAGCGGAGATGTCCTGTTTAAGGGCAATGTGTGGTGTAAATATTATGCAGAAAATTCGGAGTGTGGAAATTAGGAGAAGGTGTGGAGTTAATAAAAGTATTAGTCAGAGGGCAGAAGAGGGGTTGTTGAGGTGGTTTGGTCATTTAGAGAGAATGGATCACAGTAGAATGACATGGAAAGCATATAAATCTATAGGGGAAGGAAGGCGGGGTAGGGGTCGTCCTCGAAAGGGTTGGAGAGAGGGGGTAAAGGAGGTTTTGTGGGTAAGGGGCTTGGACTTCCAGCAAGCGTGCGTGAGCGTGTTAGATAGGAGTGAATGGAGACGAATGGTACTTGGGACCTGACGATCTGTTGGAGTGTGAGCAGGGTAATATTTAGTGAAGGGATTCAGGGAAACCGGTTATTTTCATATAGTCGGACTTGAGTCCTGGAAATGGGAAGTACAATGCCTGCACTTTAAAGGAGGGGTTTGGGATATTGGCAGTTTGGAGGGATATGTTGTGTATCTTTATATGTTTATGCTTCTAGACTGTTGTATTCTGAGCACCTCTGCAAAAACAGTGATAATGTGCGAGTGTGGTGAAAGTGTTGAATGATGATGAAAGTATTTTCTTTTTGGGGATTTTCTTTCTTTTTTGGGTCACCCTGCCTCGGTGGGAGACGGCCGACTTGTTGAAAAAAAAAAAAAAAAAAAAAAAAAAAAAAAAAAGTATTTATCTTCACTTATCCTGGATTTAATACAATCATTAAAATGCACTGAACTTGTATATAATTTTTTTATAACAGTGGCCATTTTCCACCAACATTTCCTAAATTCAAAAGTAAATTTCACCAGTGTTCTTCTTGCCACATTTCATATTAGAATCACAAAAATTACAACAATAAAATCAGTGAATCTAGACCATCACTTGCCAAGTCTTGGAAACAGCACTGGTGCATTAGTCTGTGTGTTTAAACACATACAGTATCTCTACTGTAGACATTTTGCCAACCAATGGCTTTATCACTAATTTGTATTGTTAAAGCCACTGGTTGGCAAGATGTCTACAATAAAGATACCCGGATATTGCACACGTCTAATTTTCAAGATTATTGCTTAGTTAGCTAAGATCAGAAGCACTGCCTCAAAGCACAGGGTATACATGAAAATAATTAGCTGTACTGGTACAGTAATAAAGTAGAAAGAGAAACAAGGAGAACCAACAGATTAATAAACAGATAACAATAACACAGTACCATTATGTACTGAAGATTGGTGTAAAGTTTGTAAGTGCAGCTCAAAAAAAAAATAAAAAATACAAATCATTCAGATACTGTACTGTACTTTAGTACGTAATGCCTCTCTATCTTAGTCCTAGTTGAAGTCTGCCTGATATTCTGCACATTATAGTTTACAGTGGAACCTCAAAAATCGAACTGCTCCCAACACAACCAATTATGTAAGTGTATTTTTGTAAGTGCTTTTATAAGTGTATTTTTGAGGGTCTGATATGGACTAATCTAATTTACAATGTTCCTGATGGGAATAAATTCATTCGGTAAAGGCACTCCAACAGCCTTCTGGACTGAAGAAAGTTCGATATTTGAGGTTCCACTGTATTTTGATCTGTAGATTACATAACTACAAACCTACTCTTAACCCTTTGACTGTTTTTGTTGTATATATACATCTTACGAGCCAGTGTTTTTGATGTATTAATACAGTGGACCCCCCAAATTTCATGAGTCTCAAGTTTCGTGAATTTCAAGTATCGGCAACTTTTTCATCAAAATATAACCTCAAGTTTCGTGATTTGCCTCAAAATTTGGTGGTCGTACAGAATGCGTGTTCATACGATACATTTCGTAATAACACATTTTTTTTATGTGCTTGCCACTGCTACATAAGCCACCGTGGACCCCACGAAAGCTTCTAGAGCCAGCCCTTTGGTAAAGAATGTGAGACACATGATAGAATTTAAGAAAAAGTTTGTAGAAAAATACGAAAGTGGTGGTGGTAGAGGGTGGTAGTGATGGTGGTAGAGGGTGGTAGTGATGGTGGTACAGGGTGGTAGTGATGGTGGTACAGGGTGGTAGTGATGGTGGTACAGGGTGGTAGTGATGGTGGTACAGGGTGGTAGTGATGGTGGTAGAGGGTGGTAGTGATGGTGGTACAGGGTGGTAGTGATGGTGGTAGTGGGTGGTAGTGGTTAGTGATGGTGGTAGAGGGTGGTAGGGTGGTAGTGATGGTGGTAGAGGGTGGTAGTGATGGTGGTACAGGGTGGTAGTGATGGTGGTACAGGGTGGTAGTGATGGTGGTACAGGGTGGTAGTGATGGTGGTAGAGGGTGGTAGTGATGGTGGTACAGGGTGGTAGTGATGGTGGTAGAGGGTGGTAGTGATGGTGGTACAGGGTGGTAGTGATGGTGGTACAGGGTGGTAGTGATGGTGGTAGAGGGTGGTAGTGATGGTGGTAGAGGGTGGTAGTGATGGTGGTAGAGGGTGGTAGTGATGGTGGTAGAGGGTGGTAGTGATGGTGGTGCTGGTGGTGGTGATGGTGGTGGTGAGGGTGGTAGTGATGGTGGTAGAGGGTGGTAGTGATGGTGGTACAGGGTGGTAGTGATGGTGGTACAGGGTGGTAGTGATGGTGGTAGAGGGTGGTAGTGATGGTGGTACAGGGTGGTAGTGAAGGTGGTGGGTGGTGGTAGTGATGGTGGTACAGGGTGGTAGTGATGATGGTAGAGGGTGGTAGTGATGGTGGTACAGGGTGGTAGTGATGGTGGTAGAGGGTGGTAGTGATGGTGGTAGAGGGTGGTAGTGATGGTGGTAGAGGGTGGTAGTGATGGTGGTAGAGGGTGGTAGTGATGGTGGTACAGGGTGGTAGTGATGGTGGTAGAGGGTGGTAGTGATGGTGGTAGAGGGTGGTAGTGATGGTGGTACAGGGTGGTAGTGTGATGGTGGTACAGTAGTGGTAGTGATGGTGGTAGAGGGTGGTAGTGATGGTGGTACAGGGTGGTAGTGATGGTGGTACAGGGTGGTAGTGATTGTAATGGTGGTAGTGATGGTGGTAGGGTGGTAGTGATGGTGGTAGAGGGTGGTAGTGGTTGTGTGGTAGAGGGTGGTACTGGTTGTGATGGTGGTAGAAGGTGGTAATGATGGTGGTAGAGGATGGTAGTGATGGTGGTAGAGGGTGGTAGTGATGGTGGTAGAGGGTGGTAATGATGGTGGTAGAGGGTGGTAGTGATGGTGGTACAGGGTGGGAGTGATGGTGGTACAGGGTGGTAGTGATGGTGGTAGAGGGTGGTAGTGATGGTGGTAGAGGGTGGTAGTGGTAGTGATGGTGGTAGAGGGTGGTAGTGATGGTGGTACAGGGTGGTAGTGATGGTGGTAGAGGGTGGTAGTGATGGTGGTAGAGGGTGGTAGTGATGGTGGTAGAGGGTGGTAGTGATGGTGGTAGAGGGTGGTAGTGATGGTGGTAGAGGGTGGTAGTGATGGTGGTACAGGGTGGTAGTGATGGTGGTAGAGGGTGGTAGTGATGGTGGTAGAGGGTGGTAGTGATGGTGGTAGAGGGTGGTAGTGATGGTGGTACAGGGTGGCAGTGATGGTGGTAGGGTGGTAGTGATGGTGGTAGAGGGTGGTAGTGATGGTGGTAGAGGGTGGTAGTGATGGTGGTAGAGGGTGGTAGTGATGGTGGTACAGGGTGGTAGTGATGGTGGTACAGGGTGGTAGTGATGGTGGTAGAGGGTGGTAGTGATGGTGGTAGAGGGTGGTAGTGATGGTGGTAGAGGGTGGTAGTGATGGTGGTAGAGGGTGGTAGTGATGGTGGTATAGGGTGGTAGTGATGGTGGTAGAGGGTGGTAGTGATGGTGGTAGAGGGTGGTAGTGATGGTGGTAGAGGGTGGTAGTGATGGTGGTAGAGGGTGGTAGTGATGGTGGTAGAGGGTGGTAGTGATGGTGGTAGAGGGTGGTAGTGATGGTGGTAGAGGGTGGTAGTGGTTGTGATGGTGGTAGAGGTTGGTAGTGGTTGTGATGGTGGTAGAGGGTCATAGTGGTTGTGATGGTGGTAGAGGGTAGAGCTGTAAGAGCTCTCTGGACAGTTTTTTTGTGTGACAGGGATCCAGTGACTCTCAAGCTGGTCCCAATGCCATTAACCCTTAAACTGTCCAAACGTAGATCTACATTTTCACTGCCAGCGCTCCAAATATTTTGAAAAATAAAAAAATCTTTTTTTTTTTTTTTTTTAATTAAAGAGGGCAATTTTCTGTGTGTTATAAGACCAAAAAAAATTATAGGACTAGTACTTACCGAGATATAAGACGGCAAAGTTGGTGCTGAATGCTCACCTGACAGCAACATGGAGTCCTGCCGCTTGCAGAAATGTTGCCGATATATCTATTTTTCTCGTTTTTATTTTAATTTATATAATTTTCATGTTCTGATAATTATAATTTATAATAGTTCTTGTGACTTCATAGCCAATCTTTGTTCTGACACTAATATTAGGTACTGAAATAGTACTCAAATAGTCACAATCACACAAGCAGGTGTACATTTTCACCTGCCTTGGTCATTTACCATTGTCTAGAAATATATATGCAAAGTATTTATAGCCTTCAGCAATGTTTTAGACATGCTGGTGTATATATGAATCTTCTTGAAGCATGGTGTTTATGAGTGTCTTTAAACTGCTGACAAGGTAAGCAGTGGAGTGATACAGTGATAGTGCCCTGCTGCAGGGAACCCTGGCTTTATTTGTTTATACTGTTACACACAAACTTGTATGTTTGTCTGTCTATCTATAAGTCTGTCTGTCTGTCTGTCTGTCTATCTGTCTATCTGTTTGTCTGCCTGTCTATCTATCTCTGCTTATTTTTCTGTCTGCCTGTCTCTCTCTCTTTCAGTCTGCCTGTGTGTCTCGGTCTTTCTATCTGCCTGTGTGTCTCAGTCTTTCTGCCTGTGTGTCTCTGTCTGTCTGTGTGTGTCTGTCTTTCTGTCTGTCTGTGTGTCTCGGTCTTTCTGTCTGCCTGTGTGTCTTGGTCTTTCTGTCTGCCTGTGTGTCTCGTTCTTTCTGTCTGCCTGTGTGTCTCGGTCTTTCTGTCTACCTGTGTGTGTCTGTCTCTCTGTCTGCCTGTGTGTGTCTTTCTGTCTGCCTGTGTGTCTCGGTCTTTCTATCTGCCTGTGTGTGTGTCTTTCTGTCTGCTTGTCTCTCAGTCTTAGAGAGCGGCTCATAAACCAACAGGTATTACACACGATGCAGTAGTCACGTCTGATTCCTGATGAAGTGAAAATGCGTATTACTTGCCATTGAGTTGCCAGTCATGGATGGTATGTCTTCTATCTACAAGCACTATATACCACTTGGCCTGGAATTTTTGGGTTATCCTAGGTAATTTACACTATGTATAATAACTGTACTTATGTGTACATGTGACAGAGATATAGACAGATAGACAGAGATATAGACCTATAGATAGACAGATACAGACAGATGGACAGCCAGTGGTGTCAAAAATGAAGTGATGTTGCACAAATGTTACACATGGGTGCCTTGACAGGCTAATCACGAATATGTCTATCGAGGAAATTACGTCATCACTTGAAGACCTCAACACTTGGGCCAAGAGTGACTCTGTTGCAAAGATTCCCAACGCTTCCTCGATGCTCAAGGTCACGTTTTTACACATTACCATGGCAGCCAGAGCATTGTCTGATGGCCTGGCCATCCCTTATTACTTCATCAACCCTCGACAGATTGAGCCTGAATGATTCACTTACATAATACCTTGTAGGACATGCTACTCGTATAGTCACTCTACTGCCGATTGCCACGTGAAGAATAAGAAGATATGTTCCACCTGTGGGTCTGCAGATCACGACTTTCATTCTTGCACTTCCACTGCTGCTCCCACCTGCATCAACTGTAAGAGTGATCACCATACTCTTGCAGCCAAATGTCCAGTATGCAAGGATATCCTCTCTAAGAAACTGAAAGAAGAAACTAAGAAGTCTACAGGAAACTCTCCTATTTATGCTGCTATAGTTATGCTTCAGACAACCACTACCAAGATTCTACAAGCCACTCAGCAACCTCCACCACTCACAGCCTCTCCTCTACCAGACGATATTTCAACAAAATTCTACTACTGCCTGATGTATGCACACATGCAAAATGCAGCTAACCCGGGTTGTTTTAATACAACTATGAATGATATTCTTGCCCTCAACAATCTGCCATCATTCAACTTCCCAGCTAGTCCTGCTTCAGCTGATGTTTTGAAGATTATCCCAAAAATCGTCAGTTTCGAGACACCAGATAACTTGCAAGATTTGATTTCTGAAGAAGCCACCTGCTCTACTTCGCAATTCACCAATGAGAGACCACCACCTCCTCCAGCCACCGCCACTGCCAAGAACCAATCAGAGCCCTCACTGCCTCACGTGCCTCCACCAATGAGAAACCGCCTCCAATGCCAGCCACCACATCTATCAAGACACGCGCAGCATCCTCGTCTTCCAACACCAACAAAACTAACCAATCATCGACTTCACTTGTCTCTCACTCTAAGGATAAACAACACTATAACAAGATACGTGGAGTCGTTTTCCACACTACTCCTGAGTATCCTAAAGAAATGGACGCACAGACATTGATCCCCCTCCTCCAGAGCGAAGAAGTCAAGTACGTCTGTAGTCCATCACATTTTCTCTTCCTTAGAGAACTCATCAATCTCCTTAATGCTCCAGAGATCGACCCTAACTGCAAATTTAGACTCATGCACATGCCAATACCGAAGTTCCAGACTCTTCTTAACCCTTTGAGGGTAGACAGGCCCTCTCCGAAACTTGTTCTCAGGGTCGGCCAAATTTAAAAAAAAAAAAAAAAAAAAAAATTCCTATGAAAAGATAGAGAATCTTTTCCCGATCATAATGACACCAAAAGTATGAAATTTGATGGAAAACTTACGGAATTATGCTCTCACGAAGTTAGCGGTCTTGACGATGTTTACGTATCGGCGATTTTGCCCACTTTGAGCCCTATTTTCGACCAATTCCAATGTATTAGTCGACAAAAATCATAACTATTTCGCTAGAACTTCATTTTTTCTATCGAATGAGTACAAGAAACCACCCATTTACCAATTTCAACCATCCAATAAAGTGGTCAGAATTTAGCAATTTTGCCAATTTCACACAAATTTCAAAAGATGCCAATTTCCGAATAGGGTCCAGAATAAACAAAAAAGACATTCCTGGCACTAAAATAACAAGTTCTCTGTTCGTTAGTCACATCCCCACGCCTCTCTTATATTTCTTTGGCTTTCCACTTTGAATTTTTATTCTTACAAAAAATAGAAGATTTACCGTTATGCAGACTACTGCATTAGTGTAGAAATGGTATAAATAATACCAGCGCACTTGTGAAAGAATATTAGACTCACCAGTTGACGTGTATTGGACACTTGGCATGATTTGTTTACTTTTGAACTTTGATAAAAATCGAAATTTCTGCTACTTTGCGCTCAATTTCAAGGTACTTTTCATTGTAAAACCAGTCAAAATCACCTCAATTTCTGTAATATGTCTTCCATTCTATAAAATGATACCAAGAAAACTAGAATACAATAATAAATACCATACGAAAATACAGTGCAAAGTCGCTGTTTTATTCCAAAAACACGGTCAAAGTTTTTTTTCTCATTACGCACTGTGCTGCAGGATTTTTTTTATACTGCGCACACTGACCACATAGACCCATTCTTTCATATGTAGGCCTACCAGCTTTCTCTCATTAGATTTAAAGGCACTGGAATTTAGGTGTACTAGTACGTCAAAAATCCTGGGTCGTAAGCCGTACTAGTACGGCCGAAACCCTCAAAAGGTTAATGGGACAGTAGCCTAAAAAGCCTAAAGCCAACCACCACCAACACAACTCATCCTGCTTGCTGCCTTCTGACAGTCCCAGCTCCTGCCACCGCCTTTGCCATCCTCTCCTAGTGAGCCAAGTACCGACATCAATCAAGCCTCTCCATCTACGCCTCCAGTACTTATGTACCACATGTCCCAAAGTGGTTGGGCCACTTGCCTTGTTTCCTCCTCTTCCCCTCCTTCCCATCCTTTTCCAGTATTTCCATCCTTCCTCACCCTTCTTCCTTCCCATCTCATGACAGCCCTGTCGTCTTCTTCGTTCGTTTGTACACATGGGTTATTATACAGGTTTTTGATATTTCCTCGATCACTTGTGGACACATCCATAACTTTCCTCTTACAAGGGGAGTGTTAATATGACATGACATCAGTGAATCCCTGGTGTTTGCCATGCTATTTGCTCTAGCTGGCACTCAATTTTACTGGTGCCTGGTGCCTGGGCTCTGGTGGCCTGGTGGTTAACGCTCTCGCTTCACACGGTGAGGGCCTGGGTTCGATTTCCAGCCAGAGTAGAAACATTGGACATGTTTCTTTCCACCTGTTGTCTATGTTCCCCATCAGTAAAACGGGTACCTGGGTGTTAGTCGACTGGTGTGGGTCGCATCCTGGGACACTGACCTAAGGAGGCCTGGTCACAGACCGGGCCACGGGGGCGTTGACCCCCGGAACTCTCTCCAGGTAAACTCCAGGTAAACAAGGTACTAAGTGGTCCCAGATTTTTTAATACCATGCACACTGAGTGTTAAGACCCATTCTATACTGACCAGGCATCTCAGGCCAATCATGCCAAATTTGGAGGCAGGAAAAATAAAACGTAGATCTATGTTTGGAGCGCTAGCGGTGCAAATGTAGATCTACGTTTGGACAGTTTAAGGGTTAAAAAACAAAGAAGGGAAGTAACCCTGGATAAAGACTTGGTACCTGAATATCTTTATGAAAGGGGGATTCCCCTTCCAAAGAATAGTGTAACTTCTCCATCCTCTCCCCCTCCTCCCATCTTCCATACACCAACAAGAGTCTTCAATAAAGGTAAGTGTGATGTTATTATTGTTTTATACTTGATTTCTCATTCTTTTCTTTATGTAAATCTATATTTAATCTACAAAAAAAGTCATTTTTGTTAATACTTGGGTGTCTGAAACAGATTAATTGATTTACATTATTTCTTACGGGGAAAATGGTTTCGAAATTTGTGAATTTCAACTGACTCTCTGGAACGGATTAATCACGAAATTCGGGGGTCTACTGTACTCCAAAATTCTAGCTGCTTCAAATCAAGTGGGAGAAAGCTGGTAGGTCCACATGTGAGAGAATGGGTCTGTGTGGTCAACGTGCACAGTATAAAAAATATCTTGCAGCACGCAGTGCAAAATGAGAAAAAAACTTTGACCGTGTTTTTGGATTAAAATGCCGACTTTGAGGTGTATTTCTGTAGAGTATTTATGGTTGTATTCTCGTTTTCTTGGTCTCATTTGATAGAATGGTAGATATATTACAGAAACAGAGATGATTTTGATTGGTTTCACGATGAAAAGGACCTTGAAATTGAGATCAAAGTAGCAGAAATGTTCGATTTTTGTTGATGTTCAAGAGTAAACAAATGACATTACCGTCCAATGCATGTCCAACTGGCCAGTCTAATATGCAGTCATGAATGGGGTGACATTATTTATACAATTATTACAATATTGCAGTAGTCTGCATAACAGTAAATCTTCTATTTTTTGTTTTTGTGTGAATAAAAATTCAAAATAGAAAGCAAGAGTAATATAAGAGGGGCCTGGGGACATGACCAATGAACAGAGAAAATGTTGTTTTAGTGCCAGGAATGTCTGCACTGTTTATTCTGGACCCTATTTTGAAATTGGCATCTTTTTAATTTGCGTGAAACTGTCCAAACTGCCAATTTCTGACCACTTTATTGGGTAGTTGAAATTGGCAAATGGGCAGTTTCTTGTACTCAATCAATAGAACAAATAGAGTTCTAAGGAAATGATTATGAGTTTGGTTGACTGGAACAATGGAAGTGGCCAAAAATGGGGCTCAAATAGCCGAGATCGCTAATTTCGTGAGAGCGTAATTCTGTAAGTTTTCCATCAAATTTCATACTTTTGATGTCATTACCACTGGGAAAAGATTCTTTATCATTTCATAAGAAAAAATAATTTTTTTTTATATTTTGTGACACAGAGACTTGGGGTCATGACAGTCAAAGGGTTAATTTCAATACACACATGAAAAATAAAAAATTAACATAAAGTATTATAAGTGGCCTCTCACCTGTCTCTTGTCATTTACATCACATTTATTTCCCAAGATCATCTTCTCTACATCTGCCGATGCATGTTCTTCTATGTTCCGTATCCTGCAAGCAATATTGTATCATCAGGACAATGTTACAAATTACTACAACTCAAGTTGTACTGAAAAAAATAGTTTTACACTGGCAAAAGCATTTTGCACATATAAATATTAGATGTATTTTAAAATACAATAAAACAGTGAAGCTGCCATACAAAACTACTGTAACATACCCCAGTGTCTGGTGAAGAGGACTGCCATGTAAGGACAAGTCTTTGATATAAACAATATAAACATTTCACCTGATAAGGTCTTTCCCCTAAAAGAATGTTATATGCAAAAATAAGGCTTTTATATGAGTGGCGTGTCCTTCATAATAAGTAAAAAAAAGTCACATTATCATGACAGTTAACAATTCATGGCTATCTCACAAGAAGATTATCCAGAACAGGATGAACCAAAATGTCATGTTTTCATTTTCAGTTTCTAAGCTGCATAAATTTCTCTTCACATATCTGATGGAAGTCTTTGGTTTGGTGTTTTTGTCTTGCAGATGAGAAAAAATATTAAAAAGTTATTTCAATTATCAAGGCAGAAGATGACAAACAGCTGAATAATATAATTACAATATCTTTATTACTACAAGTACATGTACATGGTATACAGGCCTAGCTGACATCAATGACATACTACTACAGTAGGGCCTCACTCTACGGCGTTTTTGCCTTACGACATTCCACTAAAACGGCAATTTCAAATTATGACCAAAATTTGCTATAAGACAAGTGGTCTTTCAAATACGGCGCTCCTCACCCAATTTGTTTACATTCTCCGTGAGCACGTCTATTATGTCTGGAAACCTTCCAAAATTTCAAGCATTTTAAAGTTATTGCATATTTTATATGTACAATGGACCCTTGGGTAACGATGCCACTGGATAACGAAAAAATCGGATAGCGACACGTTTTTGCATCAAAATATTGACTCAGCTAACGCCCAAGAACTCGGGTAAGGACATTCGTCCAGAATGTGTCCGCGTGCCCTGAGTGGGCCTGGCCACTCCATGTACAGCTAGTGTGCCATTGTTTACAAGCCAGGGAGGACAATTCTACGCATACATGCGATATATTTTTGTATTATTCCATTATTTTTAGTACTAGTAACTGCTAAATAAGCCACCATGGGCTCAAAGAAAGCTTCTAGTACCAGCCCTGTGGTAAAGAGAGTGAGGAATACTATTGAATTGAAGAAAGAGATCATCGCAAAATATGAAAGTGGAGTGTGTGTCTCCGAGCTGGCCAGGTTGTACTATAACAAACTCCATTCAACCATCGTTACTATCTTGACCAACAAAAAGGTAATCAAGGAAGCTGTTGTTGCGTAAGGTGCAAGTATGCTTACAAAACAGAGATCACAAATACTTGAAGATGTGGAGAGACTGTTGTTGGTGTGGATCAACGAGAAACAATTATCAGGGGATAGTGTTTTTCATTCAATAATATGTGAAAAGGCAAGGCAGTTGCATGGTGATCTAATTAAGAAAATGCCTCCAAATAGTGCTGATGTTAGTGAATTTAAGGCCAGCAATGGTTGGTTTGAGAGATTTAAGAATCATAGTGGCATACACGGTGTGGTAAGGCATGGTGAGGCTGCCAGTTCTGAAAAATATGTGCAGGACTTTAAGGGATACATAGAGGCTGAACAATTAAAACCCCAACAAGTGCTCAATTGTGACGAAACAGGCCTGTTTTGGAAGAAAATGCCAAACAGGACCTACATTATTCAGGAGGAAAAGGCACTCCCAGGAGACAAGCCTATGAAAGACAGGGTAACTCTTATGTTTTGTAGTAATGCTAGCGGTGATTGCAAAGTGAAGCCTTTACTCATGTATCACTCTGAAACTCCCAGTGTTTTCAAGGAAAACAGTGTCGTCAAGTCTAAATTGTGTGTGATGTGGAGGGCAAACAGTAAGGCATGGGTCACTAGGGACATTTTCCAAGATTGGTTCTATCACGTGTTTGGCCCCACTGTGAAAAAATACCTCCTGGAAAATAAATTGGAACTCAAGTGCCTCCTGGTAATGGACAATGCTCCTACTCATCCTCCAGATTTGGAAAAGCAAATTGTGGGGGAGTTTAGCTTCATCAAAGTGAAGTTTTTGCCTCCTAATACCACTTCTCTTCTCCAGCCCATGGACCAGCAGGTCGTTTCAAATTTCAAAAAACTGTACACCAAAGCAGTGTTTCAAAAGTGCTTGGAAGTGACCTCAGAGACTGAATTGACCCTAAGAGAGTTCTGAAAAGATCACTTCAGTATCCTCAGTTGCATAAACCTTATAGGTAAGGCTTGGGAGGGAGTGACTTGCAGGACTTTTAACTCTGCTTAGAGAAAATTGTGGCCAGAATGTGTACAAGAGAGGGACTTTGAAGGGTTTGGGGCTGACCCTGAGGAGTCTGTGCATGTTGTGGAATCTATTGTGTCTTTGGGGAAGTCCACGGGGTTGGAGGTTAGTGGTGAAGATGTGGAAGAGTTGGAGGAGGACGACAATGAAGAGCTAACCACTGATGAGCTACAAGATCTTGAGGTGCAACAGCAACAGACCACAGCTCAGGAATTTCCTTCAGAGGAGGAGGAAGAGAGATGGAGGAAGCTGCCTTCATCAAAGATTAAGAGCATTTGTACAATGTGGACAAAGGTGCAAGCATTTATGGATGAACATTACCCTGACACAGCTGTTGCAGGCCTTATTGGCAACATGTACAATGACACTATTGTGTCCCATTTTAGTGAAATCTTAAAGGGACGCCAGAAACAGAGCTCTCTGGACAGATTTTTGGTGCGACAGGGGTCCAGTGACTCAAGCTGATCCTAGTGGCATTAAAAAACAAAGAAGAGAGGTAACCCCAGAAAAGGACTTGTTACCTCAAGTCTTTATGGAAGGGGCTTTCCCTTCCAAACAATTATAAACTACTCCATCCTCTGCCCTCCTCTCATCTCATCACTCATCAGTAAGTCCTCAATAAAGGTAAATGTCATTTCAGTAATGTTTATTCAGCATGTCTCATTGTTTTCTGTGTAAGGAAATGTATATTTCATGTAAAAAAAATTTTTGTTTAATACCTTTGGGTGTCTGGAACGGATTAATTGGATTTCCATTATTTCTTATGGAGAAATTAATTCGGATAACGAAAAAATCGGTTAAGACAAGCTCTCTTGAACGGATTAATGTTGCTACCCGAGGGTCCACTGTAGTCTGATAATTACACTTATGTGTACCTGCACCTAAATATACACTGTGCTGGTGTGCAGGTACACATTAAAATCACTAAGAGTCTCTTTACTCCAGACGTAATACATTATCTCTTGGGCGCATTAAATGTCATAGACTACATTAATATAGACATTTCCATTAATCCATCTATAACATTTTTTTCAAAATTATATAATAAACACACTATGTAACACATAAACATGATAAATACACTCCACAGTAGAATAAATTAATATAAATATGAGATGTGGTAGCCAGGCAACTTGTAGAACTTGTGGTAGCCAGGCGACTTGTAGTCCAACATCAGAGAAAATGTGTCACTATAATATTACTGGGGGTAACTAGAAAATTATTCCTTTCATATGCCTTCACTCAGAGCGTCTTTCTTCTAAAAATGGTGTTTCAGAAGAATGGAAGTGTTTCTCTTTATTTGTTCTACTTTATCAACATGCAGACAACTTGTAAAGTGACGAAAACCAGACGCGTTCGCCTGCTTTGTTTACATTACATGTGGGTGGGGTGGGGCGGGGAGTGCTGCCCTGGCTGGCTACCACACGACTTCCTAAAAATAAAACTCACCTCTCACCCTACATTAAGACTACAAATCTTTTAAGGTAATTTATGAATGTACTGTGTGTGTGTTTTATCGCTCCGAGGTGCTTTAATTAAATGTCATAGTATATTGAGTGTGGGTGGGGTGGGCTGACCTGGCTGGTTACCAAATTTCCCAAACCTGACTTCCTACAAATAAAACTCACCTCTTGCCCTACATTAAGACTACAAATATTTTAAGGTAATTAATGAATCTACTGTATGTGTACTTTATTGCTCTGTGGTGCTGTAATTAAATGTCATAGCATATTACATGTGGATGGGGTGGGGTGGGCTGACCTGGCTGGCTATTATACCTCCCAAACCTGACTCCCTACAAATAAAACTCACTTCTCACCCTACATCAGGACTACAAATATTTAAAGATAAGTAATGGGTGTACTGTGTGTGTATTTTACATTTTATTGTTTATATGCCTAGTTCTATTGCTAACTTAATATATGTTAGTGTAAACTTGTTATCTGGCATTTATATGCATTTATAAGTGGAAAAAATAGCGTTCTGTTTTCAGGCAATGTCTGCTTTCCGGCAGTAGCCTGGAACCTAACCTGCCATATAAGTGGGGCCCTACTGTATATAGAAAGCTGCTTGTTGTGTAGAGTATTTCAGGCAAATTAGGTCAGTTTTCTCCCAGGATGCGACCCACACCAGTCGACTAACTCCCAGGTACCCATTTTACTGATGGGTGAACATAGACAACCAGTGTAAAGAAACACGCCCAATGTTTCTACCCTCAATGGGAATTGAACCCAGACCCTCGCTGTGTGAAGTGAGAGCTTTAGCCACCAGGCCACAGGGCACCGTGCTGATTCACAGTTTTTTAACAAAAGGGCTGATGGAAGAATTACAGTTACTTACTGATAAGAAAATATTTGAAGAGAATATCAAAAAATTACAAGAGAAAGGCTTAAATTACAACTCAAAGAAATATGGTACAGTGTGGTTTATTTTTTGTTAAAAAGTATGGTAGGAAATTTTGGCTCTGTATTTCTGACTGGTACAAAAAAAACAGAAAAACTACTACACCATATCACAGTGCCAGCCTTGCCTTCCACATTTTCTGATGAGCGTCATGACCTACAAGGAACTGGTATCACTTTTTCTCAATTCAACATACCAGTTTTTAATATTATCAAAGCTCTTCTCATTTGTAATGTCATAAACAAGCATAATCCCCATGGCTCCTCGATAGTAGGCAGTGGTGATGGTGCGGAAACGTTCCTGACCAGCTGTGTCCCATATCTGAAGCTTGATCTTCTTGCCATCCAATTCAATAGTTCGAATCTTGAAATCAATACCTGTAACACAAATGAAAAAAAAAAAAAAAGAGTTGATATTACTTTTGCAGAATTTTTTTTAATTCAACAGCTGCCTCCAGTCAAGAAAGGGATGATACAAAGAAAAAGTAGAAAACCCATTTACCAACATTCACTCAAGCCCCATCTTTCCATCGCATTAGGATTACCTTACAACTGCAACATGCCTATTCTTCCTTCAGAGTAGAATTTATAAAATAAATTTAAGAGGCCACCTAGAATTGCAAGTTTAACATTCATGAACAGGCATACAATATATCTTCAGTACAATAGACAAGATGGGGCAGCTGGTAATGGCAATTATAGTGGATAAAATGAGGTAATTTTCTATAAATAGCAGACACTTATTTCTCAAATGACTGACTCAGCAGGTTATGTTCAATACAGCAGGACCCCATATCCATCGATTCAGTATCTGCAATTTCAGTTATCCAAAGTTTAATGTAACCCAAAAATAACCCTTAATTTTGCTTAATAATGGCCCCAAAGTGCAAAAGTAGTAATGGCAGTTCTTCAAAGCCTAAGAAAAGCAGTGAAATGTTTCCCATCAGTAAAAAAGTGCTAATTCTAGACTTATTTTGCTCAATTTATCAACTAAATTTTATCATAGGTATGTATGTAAAGGAAAAATGACATATATAGGGTTCACTACTATCCATGGATAGTAGTGAACCCAATGACATATATAGGGTTCACTACTATCCATGGTTTCAGGTATCCATGGTAGGTCTTGGAACATAACCCCTGTGGACAAAGGGGAACTACTGTATTTTCTATTATATATAAAGTAGGGACCCGTGTTACAACACTTCGCCTTACAGCATTCCGCTAATATGGACATTTCAAATTATAACCAAAACTCGCTATACGACTCCCCCCACTTGACTTTCTAATACGGTCACTGCAAGTCACCCAGTTTGTTTATATTCTCCATGAGCAATGCGTCTCTCCATTATGTCTGGAAACTTTCAAAAATTTCAAGTGTTTTAAAGTTATTTCATGTTGTATATTTTTTATTATTAACAGATCGGCCGATTCCCACCAAGGCAGGGTGGCCCGAAAAAGATAAACTTTCACCATCATTCACTCCATCACTGTCTTGCCAGAGGGGTGCTTTACACTACAGTTACAAAATTTCAACATTAACACCCCTCCTTCAGAGTGAAGACACTGTCCCATCTCCAGGACTCAAGTCCGGCCTGCCGGTTTCCCGTGAATCCCTTCATAAATGTTTGCTCACACTCCAACAGCACATCAAGTATTAAAAACCATTCGTCTCCATTCACTCCTATCAAATACGCTCACACATGCTTGTTGGAAGTCCAAGCCCCTCGCACACAAAACCTCCTTTACCCCCTCCCTCCAACCCTTCCTAGGCCGACCCCTACCTTGCCTTCCCTCCACTACAGATTTATACACTCTCAAAGTCATTCTGATAATTATACTTATGTGTACCTGTACCTAAATAAACTGGCATGCAGGTACACATTAAAATCACTAAGAGTGTCTTATTAGTCTTGAGGATGCCATATTAATGATGATAATAATAATATGCAATAATAATCACTCTGAGACACATTAAATGTCATACATTACATTAATATAAACATTTTCATTAATCCATCTATGACTTTTTTTTTTTCAAAATTATATAATAAACATGCTACATGAAAATATAAACACATATGCAGTATAATGTGATCCTTTATTGACAACGTTTCGCCCACACAGTGGGCTTTTTCAAGTCACAAACAGATCTACCTGGGGTGGAAGGTATGCGAGTATTTATAGTCAGGTTCAGAATGTTCGAGGTCAGGTGGAGAATGCTGCATCTGATGATGTACCAAGTGAGGCTATAAAGTCTAAAATCTTGGGTAGCCAAGATACTTCTTCATCGCTATCCCACATAAGAGCATAGGAATGGAAGAACACTGCAGAAGGTCTGCTCACAAACTTATCCAATCTCCCTTCCAAGCTACCCAAGATTTTAGACTATAACCCCACTCGGTACATCATCAGATGCAGCATTCTCCACGTGACCTCAACATTTTAAACCTGACTATAAATGCTCGCGTACCTTCCACCCCAGGTAGATCTGTTTGTGACTTGAAAAAGCCCACTGTGTGGGCAAAACGTTGTCAATAAAGGATCACATTATACTGCATATGTGTTTATATTTCCATTGTGTCGGTATTTTATACCATTTATTTCCAAACATGCTACATAACAAATAAACATAATAAATACACCCCACGGTAAAATAAATTAACAGAGATGAGATGTTACGTGTAGATGAATGTGAATCAACCATAAGCAGACACATTCATCTGTTTGTTTACATCCTCCGTGTCTCTGTCTCTCTCTGTCTGTCTGTCTCTCTCTATGTCTGTCTGTCTGTCTGTCTGTCTGTCTGTCTCTCCCTTTCTCTCTCTTTTTTTTCTTTTTTACACAGGGTTTGACAAGGTTAGATCCCTAGCTTTATTGACAAGCTATTTACAGATTAAAGATTCCTAACTTTATTGACAAGCTAAGAGCTGTTACCTACATCAGCTCATTTGAAAGTATTTTTACTGTTATGAAACATATAAGTAGGGAACAGGATGAAGTTGGAGCCATCTGTGGGCCAACATTTTCATTTGATCAACTGACTTTATCTCATTGACATCATAATGCTGTATGAATATGTTCCAGACTCGAGTCATCCTGGGGATAAATGATCTCAGATGCAGTGATGTTCTGGAGAAGGGTACAGCCAGAGTGAAGCTGCCGCTTTCTGCCCGTCTTGTGGTATAGAAGCTTGTTTCTCGCTGTCCTCGAAGTGGATCCAAGTGTAGTGTACTTTGACAATATTGGCCTTGTACATAACAGTAAGGCCACCCACAACCCTCCTGTGTTGAAGGCTCTGCTGAAATGACAGATCTATCCAGGATGGGTCCAGGCAAGAAATGAGACGTCTTGATCTGTTTTCTACTCTGTCAAGCAGTCGCAGATGAGAGGGGGGACATCAGGCAAACCAAGAAAGTGAAACATACTCAAGGTGTGAGCGTACTTGTGCCTCGTACAGAATCTTGCAACCCCTACTGTCAAGCAGATGAGAGATACGACAGAGTGCTGTAAGCTTCCTGACTGCCTTGTTTGCAAGATTTACAATATGGTTCTTCATGGTCAGTTTGAAGTCATATTTCACCCCAAGGATATCAACTTCTTTCCCAGGTGCCAACACCCTCCTATTCATGCTTACTACTGCACCAGCATTACCATCATGGTACCCAGAGACCATCATCATTTGCATTTTCTCAGGTGCAAATGTTACTTGCCATCTGTTTCCCCAAGCTGATATAGCTCTTAGCTGGTGATTGATGTAGCTTAGAGCAGCTGGCATTTCTTCTCTTGGATAAGTGAATGTCAGTATACAGTCGTCTGCATATGCATGGGATTCTGGGATGAGATGAAGAAGGTCATTGAAGTAAACATTCCATAACAATGGTCCCAGCACGCTTCCTTGTGGAACACTTGCGACATTAGGATATCTTGCTGAATCCATTCCACTGAGAACTACCCTTAGAGAGCTACCATGAAGGTAATCACTGAGGAGACATAGCGTAGAGCCTGCAACTCCCAGTGCTTGCAGTTCTGCTAAGAGACCCTGGTGCCACACCCAGTCGAAAGCACCAGCAATGTCCAGTCTGTCTCTGTCTGTCTGTCTCTCTCTCTCTCTCTCTCTCTCTCTGTCTGTCTGTCTGTCTGTCTGTCTCTCTCTCTCATTTATTTGTTTTACCTCATTTACTCACCTCTCACCCTACATTAAGACTATAAATATTTTAAGGTAAGTAATGAGTGTACTGTACAGTGGACCCTCAGCTAACGATGCCATCAGATAGCGATAAAATCGGATACCAATGCGTTTTTGCATAAAAATATTGGTTCGGCTAACGATGAAAAACTCATTTAAGGACATTCGTCCAGAACGTGTCCATGCAGCCGCTCGCCACTATGTACAGCCAGTGTGTCATTGTTAATAAGCCAGGGTGGATGATTCCACGCATATATACGATACATTTTACATTATTCCAGTGTTTATAGTGCTTTTAACTGCTAAATAAGCCACCATGGGCCCAAAGAAAGCTTCTAGTGCCAACCCTGTGGTAAAAAGGGTGAGAAATACTATCGAATTGAAAAAAAAGAGATAATTGCAAAGTACGAAAGTGGAGTGCATGCCTCCGAGCTGGCCAGGTTGTATAACAAACCCAAATCAACCATCGCTACTATCTTGGCCAACAGAAAGGCAATCAAGGAAGCTGTTGTTGCGAAAGGTGCAAATGTGCTTACAAAACAGAGATCGCAAATACTCGAAGATGTGGAGAGACTGCTGTTGGTGTGGATCAGTGACAAACAATTATCAGGACATAGTGTTTCACAGTCAATCATATGTGAAAAGGCAAGGCAGTTGCATGATGATCTAATTAAGAAAATGCCTCCAAATAGTGCTGATGTTAGTGAATTTAAGGCCAGCAAAGGTTGGTTTGAGAGATTTAACCTTTAAACTGTCCAAACGTAGATCTATGTTTTTTCAACATTTGAAAGTATGTAAAAAAACATAGACCTTCTTTTTTTTTTTTACATTTGAAAATGTGTAAAAAAACTTTGATCTATATTTTTTTTTGTTATATTTGAAAATATGTAAAAAAACGTAGATCTACTTTTGGACCACTACATGTGAACGTAGATCTGTTTGGACAGTTTAAGGGTTAAGAATCGTAGTGGCATACACAGTGTGATAAGGCATGGTGAGTCTGCCAGTTGTGACCAAAAATTGGCTGAAAAATATGTGCAGGACTTTTAGGGGTACATAGAGGCTGAACAATTAAAACCAGAATAGTGTTCAATTGTGACAAAACAGGCCTGTTTTGGAAGAAAATGCCAAACAGGACCTACATTACTCAGGAAGAAAAGGCACTCCCAGGACGCAAGCCTATAAAAGACAGGTTAACTCTCAGGTTTTGTAGTAATGCTAGTGGGGATTGCAAAATGAAGCATATACTCATGTATCACTCTGAAACTCCCAGAGTGTTCAAGAAAAACAGTGTCGTCAAGGCTAATTTGTGTGCGATGTGGAGGACAAACAGTAAGGCATGGGTCACTAGGGACATTTTCCACAATTGGTTCTATCACGTGTTTGGCCCCACTGTGAAAAAATACCTCCTGGAAAATAAATTGGACCTCAAGTGTGTCTCCTGGTATTAAACAATGCTCCTGCTCATCCTCCAGACTTGCAAGAGCGAATTATGAGGTAGTTGAGCTTCATAAAAGTGAAATTTTTGCCTCCTAACACCACTCCTCTCCTCCAGCAGGTCATTTCAAATTTCCAAAAACTGTACACCAAAGCAGTATTTCAAAAGTGCTTGGAAATGACCTCAGACACTGAACTGACCCTAACAGAGTTCTGGAAAGATCACTTCAGTATCCTCAGTTGCATAAACCTTATAGGTAAAGCTTGGGAAGGCATGACTTGCAGGACTTTGAACTCTACTTGAAGAAAATTGTGGCCAGAATGTTAACAAGAGAGGGATTTTGCAGGGTTTGGGGCTAACCCTGAGGAGCCTATACAAGTTGTGGAATCTATTGTGTCATTGGGGAAGTCCATGGGGTTGGAGGTTAGTGGCGAGGATGTGGAAGAGTTGGTGGAGGACGACGATGAAGAGCTAACCACTGAGCTGCAAGAGCATCTGCAACAGCAACAGACCACAGCTGAGGATACTGCTTCAGAGGAGGGGGAAGAGAGGTGGAGGAAGTTGCCTTCTTCAATGATTAAGGACATTTGTACAATGTGGACAAAGGTGCAAGCCTTTATGGGTGAACATCACCCTGACACCTGTTGCAAGCCATGCTGGTGACTTTTACAATGACAATGTTGTGTCCCATTTTAGGGAAATCTTAAAGACACACCAGAAACAGAGCTCTATGGACATATTTTAGGTGTGACAGAGGTCTAGTGACTGTCAAGTTGTTCCCAGTGGTATTAAAAAACAAAGAAGGGAAATAACCCTGGAAAAGGACTTGCTACCTAAAGTCCTTATGGAAGGAGATTCCCCTTCCAAACAATAATACACCTCCACCATCTCCCCTCCTCCCGTCTCATCACTCATCAATAATATTATATTATCACACTGGCCGATTCCCACCAAGGCAGGGTGGCCCGAAAAACAAAAACTTTCACCATCATTCACTCCATCACTGTCTTGCCAGAAGGGTGCTTTACACTACAGTTTTTAAACTGCAACATTAACACCCCTCCTTCAGAGTGCAGGCACTGTACTTCCCATCTCCAGGACTCAAGTCCAGCCTGCCGGTTTCCCTGAATCCCTTCATAAATGTTACTTTGCTCACACTCCAACAGCACGTCAAGTATTAAAAACCATTTGTCTCCATTCACTCCTATCAAACACGCTCACGCATGCCTGCTGGAAGTCCAAGCCCCTCGCACACAAAACCTCCTTTACCCCCTCCCTCCAACCTTTCCTAGGCCAACCCCTACCCCGCCTTCCTTCCACTACAGACTGATACACTCTTGAAGTTATTCTGTTTCGCTCCATTCTCTCTACATGTCCGAACCACCTCAACAACCCTTCCTCCAGCCTTCTCCTCGCTGCAACATTCATCACCCACGCCTCACACCCATATAAGAGCGTTGGTAAAACTATACTCTCATACATTCCCCTCTTCGCCTCCAAGGACAAAGTTCTTTGTCTCCACAGACTCCTAAGTGCACCACTCACTCTTTTTCCCTCATCAATTCTATGATTCACCTCATCTTTCATAGACCCATCCGCTGACACGTCCACTCCCAAATATCTGAATACATTCACCTCCTCCATACTCTCTCCCTCCAATCTGATATCCAATCTTTCATCACCTAATCTTTTTGTTATCCTCATAACCTTACTCTTTCCTGTATTCACCTTTAATTTTCTTCTTTTGCACACCCTACCAAATTCATCCACCAATCTCTGCAACTTCTCTTCAGAATCTCCCAAGAGCACAGTGTCATCAGCAAAAAGCAGCTGTGACAACTCCCACTTTGTGTGTGATTCTTTATCTTTTAACTCCACGCCTCTTGCCAAGACCCTCGCATTTACTTCTCTTACAACCCCATCTATAAATATATTAAACAACCATGGTGACATCACACATCCTTGTCTAAGGCCTACTTTTACTGGGAAAAAATTTCCCTCTTTCCTACATACTCTAACTTGAGCCTCACTATCCTCATAAAAACTCTTCACTGCTTTCAGTAACCTACCTCCTACACCATACACTTGCAACATCTGCCACATTGCCCCCCTATCCACCCTGTCATACGCCTTTTCCAAATCCATAAATGCCACAAAGACCTCTTTAGCCTTATCTAAATACTGTTCACTTATATGTTTCACTGTAAACACCTGGTCCACACACCCCCTACCTTTCCTAAAGCCTCCTTGTTCATCTGCTATCCTATTCTCCGTCTTACTCTTAATTCTTTCAATTATAACTCTACCATACGCTTTACCAGGTATACTCAACAGACTTATCCCCCTATAATTTTTGCACTCTCTTTTATCCCCTTTGCCTTTATACAAAGGAACTATGCATGCTCTCTGCCAATCCCTAGGTACCTTACCCTCTTCCATACATTTATTAAATAATTGCACCAACCACTCCAAAACTATATCCCCACCTGCTTTTAACATTTCTATCTTTATCCCATCAATCCCGGCTGCCTTACCCCCTTTCATTTTACCTACTGCCTCACGAACTTCCCCCACACTCACAACTGGCTCTTCCTCACTCCTACAAGGTGTTATTCCTCCTTGCCCTATACATGAAATCACAGCTTCCCTATCTTCATCAACATTTAACAATTCCTCAAAATATTCCCTCCATCTTCCCAATACCTCTAACTCTCCATTTAATAACTCTCCTCTCCTATTTTTAACTGACAAATCCATTTGTTCTCTAGGCTTTCTTAACTTGTTAATCTCACTCCAAAACTTTTTCTTATTTTCAACAAAATTTGTTGATAACATCTCACCCACTCTCTCATTTGCTCTCTTTTTACATTGCTTCACCACTCTCTTAACCTCTCTCTTTTTCTCCATATACTCTTCCCTCCTTGCATCACTTCTACTTTGTAAAAACTTCTCATATGCTAACTTTTTCTCCCTTACTACTCTCTTTACATCATCATTCCACCAATCACTCCTCTTCCCTCCTGCACCCACTTTCCTGTAACCACAAACTTCTGCTGAACACTCTAACACTACATTTTTAAACCTACCCCATACCTCTTCGACCCCATTGCCTATGCTCTCATTAGCCCATCTATCCTCCAATAGCTGTTTATATCTTACCCTAACTGCCTCCTCTTTTAGTTTATAAACCTTCACCTCATCAATAAGTCTTCAATAAAGGTAAGCATCATTTTATGAATTATTACTGTATTTAATCTTCATATCTCATTGTTTTTTGTGTAGGAAAATGTATATTTCATGTGAAAAAAAACTTTTAATATTTTTGGGTGTCTGGAACAGATTAATTGAATTTCCATTACAGTGGAACCTTGACTTACGAGTTTAATCAGTTCCAGGAGCTAGCTCGTAACTCAGTTTTTGTCTTGTCCAGACCAGAGCTTTGGTGAGATGGGTAAGGAAGAAGGATGGGTAAGGATAGAAATTTTGGAAAAGGGTGGGAGGGGGGAGAGAGGTAGGATATAAAAGGTAAGTGGCCCAACCACTTGGTGTAATTTAAAAAGTGTACGTGAAATGATAAGATATTCTTTAAGGGGTATAAGACTAACCCATTAGAGTCACATAGATATAACAGATATATAAGTACATGACTCTGAATTGGTAGTAATTATACAAATTGCAATTGCTTTTTTTTTTTGATTGCACAACGGATATTTATGCGACAATGAAGGCAATAGTTTTCTGGCCAGTTTATAGAATTACGTGACAATGGCTTCTTACAGGTGGTGTCCAGCCATAGTAAATAGCATAATTTTTACATTAGATTGTTATATAAGATTTCTCCCTAATTTACTCGCGTGTCAAATTAATTTTCCTCATTTAAATTAACTGAAAAGCCATTAATTCGTTCCTGCACACTGCAGAGACGAGAAAAAATACTTGAATATGATGCTATTATCAACTGTATGGTGGAGACAAAAAAATGTTATCTATGGAGGCAAAGAAGGGAATGTATGAAAGTATAGTAGTACCAACACTCTTATATGGGTGTGAAGCTTGGGTTGTAAATGCTGCAGCAAGGAGGTGGTTGGAGGCAGTGGAGATGTCCTGTCTAAGGGCAATGTGTGGTGTAAATATTATGCAGAAAATTTGGAGAGTGGAAATTGGGAGGTGTGGAGTTAATAAAAGTATTAGTCAGAGGGCTGAAGAGGGGTTGTTGAGGTTGTTTGGTCATTTAGAGAGAATGGATCAGAGTAGAATGACATGGAGAGCGTATAAATCTGTAGGGGAAGGAAGGCGGGGTAGGGGTCGTCCTCAAAAAGGTTGAAGGGAGGGGGTAAAGGAGGTTTTGTGGGCGAGGGGCTTGGACTTTCAGCAAGCGTGCATGAGCGTGTTAGATAGGAGTGAATGGAGATGAATGGTATTTGGGACCAGACAAGCTGTTGGAGTGTGAGCAGGGTAATATTTAGTGAAGGGATTCAGAGAAACCGGTCATTTTTATATAGCCAGACTTGAGTCCTGGAAATGGGAAGTACAATGCTTGCACTTTAAAGGAGGGGTTTGGGATATTGGCAGTTTGGAGGGATATGTTGTGTATCTTTATATGCATATACATGTACTTCTAAACTGTTGTATTCTGACCACCTCTGCAAAAACAGTGATTATGTGTGAGTGAGGTGAAAGAGTTGAATGATGATGAAAGTATTTTCTTTTTGGGGATTTTCTTTCATTTTGGGTCACCCTGCCTCGGTGGGAGACAACTGACTTGTTAACCCTTAAACGGTCCAAATGCATATATACGCTCTCTCGCGTAGCGCCCCAAACGCATATATACGTTTCATTTGTCATTCATTCAACATTGGCACAATATGCCTGAGTCGCCTAGACATGAGAGAATGAGTGTGCGCACTCAATGTGTGCCATATGAAAAAATTGGGGACGCCTGGGTACCAAACGCTCTTTTTTCCTATAAAAAAAAAAAATTTTTTTTTTCTCTCAAAATATTTGGGGCGCTGCGCAGGTGAATGTTTATATACATTTGGATCATTTAAGGGTTAAAAAAAAAGTATTATGCATTATTATTATTATTATTATTATTAATTTAGGGATCTGAAGCTCTATCATTATTATAATAATTATTATTATTATTATTAATTTAGGGAACTGAAGCTCTATCGTCATAATAATAATATTATTATATTATTAGTAGTAGTATTATATTATTATTATTATTATTATTATTATTATTATTATTATTATTATTAATTTAGGGAATTGAAGCTCTAACATTATTATTATTACGTACTTTAGGGAATTGAAGCTCTATCGTTATTATGATAATACAGTAGACCGCCATTGAAGAATTACTGCACAATTTTATGTAACACATAGCATAATTAAACCTTTCAGGGTCCAAGGCCCAAATCTGGAGTCACGCACCAGGGTCCAAGAATTTTCAAAAAAAAAATTTGTTATTTTTTCTTATGAAATCGTAGAGAATCTTTTTGTGAAGGTAATAAAACAAAAAGTACGAAATTTGGTGGAAAATTGACGAAATTATGCTCTCGCGAATTTTGATGTGTCAGCGATATTTACGAATCGGCGATTTTGCCGACTTTGACTCCCATTTTAGGCCAATTACATTATTCCAATCAACCAAATTCTTAGCTATTTCACTAGTATTACTTCTATTCTATCGATTGAGCACAAGAAATCGCCAAGTCAACTGTTTCAACTACAAAATAAAGTGATCGGAAATTGTTAATTTGGCCAATTTAACACAAAGTTCAAAATATTCCAATTTCAAAATAGGGTCCAGAATGAACAATGTAGGCATTCCTGGCACTAAACTAACATTTCCTCTGTTCATTAGTTATGTTTTGAGGCTTTACAAATAAATTCCATTTTGATTTTTTATTCACATAATGAATTTTTATTCACACCAAAAAATAGAAGATTTACTGTTATGCAATACTGTAATAATTGTATAAATATCATCACCATATTTGTGAATGTATATTAGACCCACCAGCTGACGTGTATTAGACGTGTGAGGTCGTTTGTTTACTCTTGAATATCGGCAAAAATTTAACATTTCCGCTACTTTGAGCTCAGTTTCAAGCCATTTCCAATGCTAAAACCAATCAAAATCATCTCTATTTCTGTAATATGTCTTCCATTCTATCAAATGAGACCAAGAAATCGCAAATACAACTATAAAAAACATACGAAAAAACACTGCAAAGTTGCTGTTTTAATCGAAAAATCATGATTTCATTTTTTTTCTCTCATTATACACAGTGTGCTGCAGGATCTGTTTTATGTGGTGCACACATACCACATAGATGTATTCTCTCATATCTAGGCCCAAATGTACCACTCAGAGTTTATCAGAGTGAGCTGAGCTCATGGCGTAGATCTACGGTTTGGACCCTGAACGTAAAGCCATAGATCTACGGGACGGACCCTGAAAGGGTTAATTTAACATGGTTCAGTTTGTGGGAAGGTAAAAAAAATTCTCTTTTCCTCGAACAGCAGCCTTGTTGTGGAGCAGCCGGGGAGCAATACCCTACCACTCCCCGACACCACCCCACCATCCCAGCATTCGTAATTCATACGTGTCCAGTCTTTCTCTGCTACAAGACAGCTGTGTTTGTCAATTGTATTATGATATTTTAATTACTACATCTTATATCTGCCAAGCAATCATGACACCCAGTAGCCATACCAGTGTTGCTGAAAGTGGCAAGAAGAGGTATAAGCACTTAAATCTTAGAATTAACAAACATATTAGACAAGAGAAGTTTTTACAAAGTAGAAGTGATGCAAGAAGGGAAGAGTATATGGAGAAAAAGAGAGAGGTTAAGAGAGTGGTAAAGCAATGTAAAAAGAGAGCAAATGAGAGAGTGGGTGAGATGTTATCAACAAATTTTGTTGAAAATAAGAAAAAGTTTTGGAGTGAGATTAACAAGTTAAGGAAGCCTAGAGAACAAATGGATTTGTCAGTTAAAAATAGGAGAGGAGAGTTATTAAATGGAGAGTTAGAGGTATTGGGAAGATGGAGGGAATATTTTGAGGAATTGTTAAATGTTGATGAAGATAGGGAAGCTGTGATTTCGTGTATAGGGCAAGGAGGAATAACATCTTGTAGGAGTGAGGAAGAGCCAGTTGTGAGTGTGGGGAAAGTTCGTGAGGCAGTAGGGGGATAAGTCTGTTGAGTATACCTGGTAAAGTGTACGGTAGAGTTATTATTGAAAGAATTAAGAGTAAGACGGAGAATAGGATAGCAGATGAACAAGGAGGCTTTAGGAAAGGTAGGGGGTGTGTGGACCAGGTGTTTACAGTGAAACATTTAAGTGAACAGTATTTAGATAAGGCTAAAGAGGTTTTTGTGGCATTTATGGATTTGGAAAAGGCGTATGACAGAGTCGATAGGGGGGCAATGTGGCAGATGTTGCAGGTGTATGGTGTAGGAGGTAGGTTACTGAAAGCAGTGAAGAGTTTTTATGAGGATAGTGAGGCTCAAGTTAGAGTATGTAGGAAAGAGGGAGACTATTTCCCAGTAAAAGTAGGCCTTAGACAAGGATGTGTGATGTCACCGTGGTTGTTTAATATATTTATAGATGGGGTTGTAAGAGAAGTAAATGCGAGGGTCTTGGCAAGAGGCGTGGAGTTAAAAGATGAAGAATCACACATAAAGTGGGAGTTGTCACAGTTGCTCTTTGCTGATGACACTGTGCTCTTGGGAGTTTCTGAAGAGAAGTTGCAGAGGTTGGTGGATGAATTTGCTAGGGTATGTAAAAGAGGAAAATTAAAAGTGAATACAGGAAAGAGTAAGGTTATGAGGATAACAAAAAGATTAGGTGATGAAAGATTGGATATCAGTTTGGAGGGAGAGAGTATGGAGGAGGTGAATGTATTCAGATATTTGGGAGTGGACATGTCAGTGGATGGGTCTATGAAAGATGAGGTGAATCATTTGGGGACCGGGGTTAATAATATTTGGGGTTTTTTTTTTTTTGCGAAAAGAAAAAGAATGATTTCCCATGGAATTAAAGCATGAAATCATAGATAAACAAAAAAGTGTCAGTTTTTGGGGTTTGGGGAAGAGGGAGGGGCTGGCTAAACTCAAATGTTGGCTCTAACTCAAGCAAAATGATCGGGATGTACTCAAAAAACTCGTAAGTTGGGACACTTATGTCAATTTTCCCCTGATTTTTTAGGGGGGAAATTTAAATCGGATAAGGTTAAAATCATTGGACAAGCCTGGAATGGTTAAAATCGTTAACTGAGGGCCCATTTTATATGTTTTTATAAACCAAAATGGTGGGATAGAACCCCATTTATCTCTGGGTTTAAAAGCAAAACAAAGGATACAGGGGAACCTAAAAAAATCAAACTTAATGTTCGGGATTTTCAAATTAAAAGTCTGAAATTAACAATATTTATAGAAATAAGGGAAAATACAATTAATCCTTTCAGAAACCCAAAACATTCCCCAAAAAAATTTTTTTTATAAGTTTAATCTTTTTTCATACAAAAAAATTATTTTTTAAATTATGTATAGTAATACAGTGGCCCCCCTGGACCTTAATCCGTGCAAAAAACTCATTGTTTAATTTCGTTATCGAATAAACCCAAAAAATAAGGGAAATAAATTAATCCGCAAGACCCCCAAAAGAGAAAAAAATTTCCCAAAAAAAATTTTAATTTTAATACCCAAAATAAAAAAACACAAATTACATGACACTTTTATTGAAGATCGGTGATTGATTGGATGGGAGGAGGAGGGGGTTTAGTTTTTAAGGGGGGAAATCCTTCCATTAAGACTTGAGGTGTCAAGCCCTTTTTTGGGTTTTTCTTTTTTTTTGCCACAGGACCAGTTTTGAGTCACTGGGGTTTTTTCCCCAAACATATCTTATAGTGCCTGTGCCTCTGCCTTTTTGGGTTTAAAGGGTTTTTCACCTTCAGTGAAATGTCACCAGGCCAATATTTTGTGAGGTGGTTTTCATCCAAAAAGGGTTTTGCACTTTCAGCCACTTCCAGTTTTCCCTTAATCTTTGTATGGAAATTTTTTTAATTTTCTCTCCTTCAAAAGTTTTAGGTCGCCTTTGCTGTTAAGTTGATCATCAGCCACAGGTTAGTTTTCATTGCCTCCTCCACCAACTTTTCCCACATCACCCCCAAACCCCCCCCAAAAGGATTTTCCCAAATAAGGGTTTCCCTTTGGGATAGGATTCTCGGGGTTTAAACATAAAACCCCTTAAAATCCCTTTGGTCTACACATTCTGGCCATTTCTTAAGCAGAGTTAAAGGTCCTCTTGTTTCCCCCCGCCTTACTAAGGTTTCAAAATTAAGATATTAAGTATTCCCCAAAATCTTGAGTCAGTTGGTTTTGGGGTAAAAAAGCCCCTTTTCAAACAATTTTTTTGTGTACAGTTTTAATTTTAAAAACCTGCTGCCCAGGGGCTGCGGAAAGGAGGGTTTAGGAGGAAAAAACTTCCCCTTAATGAACCTCATGCCCCCATAAATGCTTCCCGTCTGGGGGATGGGGGCATTGTCAAACACAGGGGGCCCAAGTTCTAATTTCTTTCAGTTAGGAAATTTTTCTTTGGGGGGCAAATGCATTGTAACCAGTCATGAAAACCCTAGTAATCCTTACTGTTTCCCCTCCACACACACCAAATTTTCCTTGAGGACATTCTTTGCCAAACGGTTGGGAGTTTCGGGTGATAACTAATAAATTTACTTTGAATCACCATAGCATTAAACCCAATCAACAAGTAGCCTGTTTTTCATAGGTTTATGTCCTGGGGAGTGCCTTTTCCCCCTGGAAATGTGGTCCTGTGGCTTTTTCTTAAAAAGGCCTTTTTCACCCAAAAAATTTTTCGGTTTCAGCCCTTCATTTTCCATGCTCCTTAAATTCCTGAAATATTTTCAGCGTTTGGGTCAACTGGCACCCTCACCTCTATCACTATGTATGCCCTCCCTTTTAAATCTCTCAAACCAACCTTTGCTGGCCTTAAATTCCCCAATCATCACTAGTTGCAGGCATTTTTAATTAAACCCTCTGCAACCTAGCCTTTTTCACATGATCATTGAGATGCTATCTCCTGCTATCTGTTTTCATTTATCCACACCAATAAAGCCTCAACATCTTCCATCACTTCATCTTTTTAAAACACAGTTAAACCTTTTGAAGAACACCCTTTCCCTTTTTTGTTCCCCAATAGGGGATGGTGAGGGGGGTTTTCTATACAACCGGGCCAGCTGGAACGCACCCATTTTCTACTTATAAATGATCTCTTTCTTCATCTATGTAATTTCACCTTCGTTTTCTGGATGTTTTCTTTCCCTTTTTAAAAAACCCCAAAAAATGATATAGGGAAAATTATTTTTCTTTTTTTTGGGCCACCCCCTGGGGGAAATCCCGGGGGCCGGGAAAATAAAAAAATAAAAATTTTGCTATTTGGGTTTAACTTTGTGGCCAAAGCTATGTACTTAAAAACCCCTTTTTTCCCTTTTTTTTAAATTGGGTTTTCTTAAGAAGGGGGGGGGAAAATTTTATGTTTTTAAAGGGGAATCCTATAAAATAGGAAAGCCCTGGGGGTTTTTTCCTTTTCTGCTTTTAAGCCGGCCCCTTAAGGGGGACCCGTCAAAAATAATTCCCGTCCCTTTTCTGGGCCTTTTAACATTTCCCCAAAAAAAATGGTTTCCCCCAACTTTTTGAAAAAATGGGTTGTTTACTTGCTCATGGCTTTTAAAATTGGAACATTATTCCAAATTTTAACGAAAAGGATCAACTCCCTTTTAAACTTTCCAAAAAGGTTTTTGTTGCTTTCTTTGCAGGTGGGAAAAAGGCCCTTGTTTTAAATTGGGTTAACAATTAAACCCCCCTTTCTGATTTTTTCCCTTTCCTCTTTTTTTCCCACTTTCAAGGGGGAATAAAAAATTTTTTCCCCCGGATTTTTTCAAGCCCCCAAAATAAAACGGGGCCCCCTCCGTGGTACAAACGTTAATCCCGTTTTGGGTTTAAAGAAAAAAAATTTTTTGCATAGCTTAAAACCCCCCCTTAATTTGTCGAGTCTAAGGGGTAACCCGCCCCATTCCCGGGTGGAAAGTTTTCCCAAACTCCTCCCTTTCCCAACTCACCAAAAATTTAATAAAGTGGGGTGCTTTTTTTGGAAAAAAAGTGAAAAAAACTTCTAGGAAATTTTTAAAAAAAAGGGGGGTTTAAAAGGAATTTAAAAAAAAAAATCTTGGGAAATTGGGTCAGCGCCCTTTGGTTTTACAGAAACCCCAATCCCCGTAATTTTTTGGGGCCGAAGAACGGGGTTGTTCCAAATTTTAACGTTTTACGTTGGGGGTGGAAGAGGGGGGCCATTGGGGGGAAAATAAAACAAACCCAAAAAAGGCCCCGGTCAGAAAAGGCCCGGGGGTTGCATGGGTTTAAATTAAAAAACCTGAATATTGGGGTAGTAATTTAAAAAGAAATTTTTTTTGAGGACTCTGTGGATAAGGGTGGGGGGTGTTTTTTAAAACCCCGGGGCTAAAAAAATTAAATTAAAGTCAAAACGAAACTAAAAAACCAAAATTTTTAAGAAAAACACCTTTTTAAAAATGCCAAGCGGCCTACATTTAAAAAGGCCTCCCGGACTAAGCCCATAAAGCACTTTTTTTGGATTTTCAATGTATTGATTTCAGTAAACCTTTTAGGATACCCGGGCCCCGGCAAAAAAAATTTCAGGAAAATTTTGGGGTTAGGGGAAAAGTGGCTTCCCCCCGGGGCTTTACCCCCATGATTTTCCCCCTTTTAAGTTTTTTGAAAAAAAAGAAAAAAACCCCGGTTAACAAGCCCCGGGATAAGGGGGCAACGCTTTTTTGGGGTGGGCAAATAATTTTCCTTAATCCACCCCTCCACCCCCGGACCGGGGTTATTCAAACTTAAAAAATGAACCCAAAACTTGTTTTAAAACTTTGGTACCTAAAAACCCCTGTTAAGGGGTTTTGGAAAAATTTAAAATTTTCAATTTAAACCTTTTAGGTAAGGCTTGGGAATCAAAAGCCCTTTAACTTTTGAAAAATTTCAGAATGGACAAAAAGGGTTTTTAAGGGGTTTGGGTAACCCAAGGTTTTCAAGAAATATTATCAGGAAAATTTGGGGGTTATTATGGGGGGGGTGTGGAAAAGTTTAGGGCAAGAAGAATACCCCTGATAAATTAAAAACTTCACAAAAGGAACCAAAAGGTTTAGAGGAAAAAATTAAAAATTGCCATCGAAGGGTGTCAAATGGTTAATGCAAACCTTTTTTGGTACCTACCCTTTTAAAAATTTGCAAGTAATGCAATGTTTAAACACTTTAAAGGGGATAAAAAAAAGGGTAACCAATTTGGGGATATTTTGTCAAAAAAGAAGTCCCTGGTTAATGGTTGTGGCATAAAAAAAGAGGGGAACCCCAGGGAAAAAAAATCCCCCTCAACTTACAGTTCTAAGACTGATGGAAGTGGAGATGAAGACGAATTCTATGGTTTTGAACCATATGGTACCATTGAGCCATATGGTACAATGGTACCATATGGTATAATGCTGCCATGTCATACAATGGTATATGGTACAATGGTATCATATGGTACAATGGTACCATATGGTACAATGTACCATATAGTACATTGTACCATATGGTACATTATACCATATGGTACAGGGTACAGGGACCCTAATGGAAATAAGTCTGACTTTTTTGGGTTATCCTAGGTTCTCCAAACATATGCTGCTAAGTATGATATTCTATGTAACTTTGTTTGTGTATAACTAAATAAACTTACTTATGATGCCACATGCACTTGAGTAAGTTTATTCAGGTGTACAGAAATACAATTACATAGATTATCATACATAGCAGCATACGTATAAAATCCTAGGATAACCCAAAAAAGTCAGGGTGACTTATTTCCATAGTTATCCCTGTATCTGTACCATATGGTGTCCTGTACTGTATGGTACCCTGTACCATATGGTACCCTGTGCCATATGGTACCCTGTGCCACATGGTACCCTGTACCACATGGTGCCCTGCACCATATGGTACCCTGCATCATATGTTATCCTGTACTGCATGGTGCCCTATACCATATAGTACAATGCACCATATGGTACCCTGTAACATATGATACCGTGTACCATATGGTCAATAGGTGTTGGTGGCATGAGACACCAGCCAAGACTGAGTGGCGACACAAGCTAGCTACTGACTCTGCAGTTTCAGAGACAAAGTGCTTTGTCATCCACCTCAAGGAACGTGTCAAGTTCCTGTACACTTGTAAATATATAATAGAACATTACTAATACATAACATTTTTGCATATTTTTGTTGTAAACAATTATTGTAAACAAAATAATGAAAATATTAGTGTGTTTATTGTGTTGAATACAACAGTACCATATGGTACAATGTACCATATGGTATCATTGTACTGTATGGTACAATGTACCATATGGTACCATTGCATCATATGGTACCATATGGTACCATTACACCATATGGTACCATAAGGTACCATTGCACCATATGGTACCATTGTATCATATGGTACCATTGTACCAAATGATGCCATTGTACCATATGGTACCATTGTATCATGTGCCATTGTACCATATTGTACCATATGGTACCATTGTATATGGTGTCATTGTACCATATGGTACCATTGCACCCTATAGCACCATTGTACCATATGGTACTAAATGGTACCGTTGTATTCAACACAATAACCGTACTAATATTTTCATCATTTTGTTTACAATAAACTTGTAAACAAGTTTTGTAAGCAATATAATGATAAACAAATTAGCGCAGTTATTGCGTGGAATACAATGAGTGTACACTTACACAATACAGGTCTCCCTCAACATTCACGTTTTCAACTTTCACGGGCTTCACACATTCGCGAATTCCCAACTGCCAAATTCCCAGCCACCAAATTCCCAGCCGCCAAATCGTATTTAACCCTTTGAGGGTTTTCATCGTACTAGTACGTCTTACGCGTAGGGTTTTTTGACGTACTAGTACTCATAAATTCTAGCGGCCTCAAATATAGTGGGAGAAAGCTGGTAGGCCTTCATATGAAAGAATGGGTCTATGTGGTCAGTGTGCACAGTCTAAAAAAAATCCTGCAGCACACAGTGCATAATGAGAAAAAAAAAACTTTGACCATTTTTTTTTAATAAATCAGCGACTTTGCAGTGTATTTTCGTATGGTATTTATTGTTGTATTCTAGTTTTCTTGGTCTCATTTTATAGAATGGAAGACATATTACAGAAATTGAGATGATTTTGACTGGTTTTACAAAGAAAGGTGCCTTGAAATTGAGCTCAAAGTAGCAGAAATGTTCGATTTTTACCAAAATTCAAAAGTAAACAAATCGTGCCAAGCGTGCAATACACGTCAACTGGTGAGTCTAATATTCTTTCACAAGTGCAGCAATAATATTTATACCATTTTTTACACTAATGCAGTAGTCTGCATAACAGTAAATCTTATATTTTTTGTGAAAATAAAAATTCAAAGTGGAAAGCAAAAGAATATAAGAGGGGCCTTGAGACATGACTAATGACTAGAGGAAATGTCATTTTAGTGCCAGGAATGTCTTTCTTGTTTATTCTGGACCCTATTCGGAAATTGGCATCTTTTGAAATTTGTGTGAAATTGGCAAAATTGCTAAATTCTGACCACTGTACTGGATAGTAGAATTTCATAAATGAGTGGTTTCTTGCACCCATTCGATAGAAAAAAATGGAGTTCTATCGAAATATTCATGTTTTTTGTCGACTAGTACAGTGAAATTGGCCGAAAATGGGGCTCAAAGTGGGCAAAATCGCCGATACGTAAACATCGCCGAGACCACTAACTTTGCGAGAGCATAATTCCGTAAGTTTTCTATCAAATTTCAAACTTTTGGTGTCTTTATGATCGGGAAAAGACTCTCTATCTTTTCATAAGAGAAAATAATTTTTTTTTTTTTTAATTTGGCCAACCCTGAGAACTAGTTTCGGAGAGGGCCTGTCGACCCTCAAAGGGTTAAGTTTCCTGCCACCTGCGAGTCCCTACTACCCTCCCTCCGACCCCCGCAACTGGCAGCCAGCCCTCCCACCACTCAGTGTGGTGAGTGTTTTGTTTATTCATTATTTGCTATTAAACTACAGTATAAATAATGTAAACCCATTCATGACTGCATATTGGAATGGCTATTCGAACAGGTATTAGACGGTGACATCATGCGTTTACTCATCATGCATTTATTTAGCTACAGCTAATAATAACAGTAGTAGTAGTAGTAGTAGTAAATATGATATAATTGAAGAAGGAAATTGTACAAAAATACGAGGGAGTGGTTGACACATCGTCAGTGTGACTTTGTTTATGCTGGAGTGAACATTAGTCTCCCTGCTCTTCCAAACATTTCACAATAATTCATTGTGTTTGGTGCTTGTAGATTGAGTGTGACTGGAGTGGTAGAGGCAGTGATTGAGGCAATGGTATTTAATAACATACATGTTAATAATAATACATGTTATTAATAATATGTACTACAGTGGACCCCCGCATAACGATTACTTCCGAATGTGACCAATTATGTAAGTGTATTTATGTAAGTGCGTTTGTACGTGTATGTTTGGGGGTCTGAAATGGACTAATCTACTTCACAATATTTCTTATGGGAACAAATTCGGTCAGTACTGGCACCTGAACATACTTCTGGAGTGAAAAAATATCGTTAACTGGGGGTCCACTGTATTATTATTTATAACATATATGTTATTAAATACATACATGTTAATAATAACATGTACTATTATTATTTATAACATATATGTTATTAAATACCACTGCCTCAACTGCTGAATTATTGTGAAATCTTTGGAAGAGCAGGGAGACTAATGTTCACTCCAGCATAAACAAAGTCACACTGACGATGTGTCAACCACTCCCTCGTATTTTTGTACAATTTCCTTCTTCAATTATATCGTATTTATTATTATTATTATTATTATTATTATTATTATTATTATTATTACTATTGTTATTATTAGCAATAGCAGAAATGTTCGATTCTTTGCTGTGTTCAAGAGTAAACACATGATGTCACCGTCTAATACCTTTCCTAATAGCCATTCCAATATGCAGTCATGAATGGGTTTACATTATTTATTCTGTAGTTTAATAGCAAATAATGAACAAACAAAACACTCACCACACTGAGTGGTGGGAGGGCTGGCTGCCAGTTGCGGGGGTCGGAGGGAGGGTAGTAGGGACTCGCAGTGGTGGAGGCATTGGTGGAGTCTGTGTTATTTAATAACATACATGTTGTTAACATACATGTTATTAAATAACATACGTTATTAAAGCATAACATGTATATATTCAGTACAATTTACGACGTTTTCATGTATTTTATGATTATTCATGGTTCAACAAGTTAAGGAAGCAGTATTGTAATATATTTCCCTACAATATATTGGGGCACCAAACATTCACGGTTTTTCAACATTTGCGAGGCTCTTGATCCCCCAACCCTCGCGAATGTTGAGGGAGACCTGTATACATTATATTGGTCTTACAGGCCACAAATGTTATTAGAAAAAGAAAAAAACTATAAAAGAAAAGAAAAAAGTATAAAAAACGTAAAATAAAAAAATGGGATTTTGTGGAAGTCATGATGTTGCCGCCACCCGGTCATTTTGGGTCAACTTCCTGCCGCTATATCTCGGTAAGTACTGATCAGAAAAAAAAAAATTGTCTTATTACCTTAACAAAAATACATGTATACTCTTTAATTCTGTAATAAAATTTTTTTTTTTTTTTTTTCAAAATTCCTTGGACACTGGAGCACCACTTCAGATTTTGGCCTTGGACCCTGAAGGGGTTAATATATATATAATAATGTTCTGGGCTCAATACAAACAAATATTATTTCTTTGCAAAGGTTACAACATGTGAATACATTTCATAAAGTGTTGCTAAGTACAAAGCCACTAACATGCCTGGAAATGTTGGGCAGACTAATCCTAATGCTTACACACTACTTAAAACAATACAGGTTAAAGAGTGGTAAATTTTAATTATTCATTAAGATTTACAGAAGTGATGTAGCACATAACAAATAACAGCATTACTATTAGTACAATTTACAATGATACAACAGTACAATTTTAACCCCTTGACTGTTTTTGATGTATACAGTATATACGTCCTATGAGACAGCGGTTTTGACCATCGAATTTAGTAGTGCCTTTTCTGTATGCAAAACTATTTTTATTATCTATAAAATGTATGTTTTGTTAATATTTCCCATAGGAAATAATGTAAATCCAATTAAACCATTCCAGACACCCAAAAATATTAACAAACAATACATTTTATAGATAATAAAAATAGTTTTGCATACAGAAAAGGCACTACTAAATTCGAGGGTCCACTATATTTATACTCCAAAATTCTAGTGGCTTCAAATCAAGCAGGGGAAAGCTGGTAGGCCCACATGTGAGAGGATGGGTCTGTGTGGTACTGTTTGCAGTATAAAAAAAAAATCCTACAGCACGCAGTGCATAATGAGAAAAAAAACTGTGTTTTTGGATTAAAACACTGACTTTGAGGTGTATTTTTGTATAGTATTTATAGTTGTATTCTCGTTTTCTTGGTCTCAATTGATAGAACGGAAGACATATTACAGAAAGAGAGATGATTTTGATTGGTTTCACGATGAAAAGGATCTTGAAATTGAGCTCAAAGTAGCAGAAATGTTCGATTTTTGCCAATGTTCACAAGTAAACAAATGATGTCATTGTCCAATAAGTGTCCAACTAGCCATTCTAATACGCAGTTATGAATGGGTCGACATTATTTATACTGTACAATTATTACAATAATGCAGTAGTCTGCATAACAGTAAATCTTCTATTTTTTGTGTGAATAAAAATTCAAAATAGAAAGCAAGAGTATATAAGAGGGGCCTGGAGACATGACTAATGAACAGAGAAAATGTTATTTTAGTGCCAGGAATGTCTGCACTGTTTATTCTGGACCCTATTTTGAAACTGGCATCTTTTTTAATTTGCCTGTAACTGTCCAAATTGCCAATTTATGACCACTTTATTGGGCAGTTGAAATCAGTAAATGGGCAGTTTCTTGTACTCAATCGATAGAACAAATGGAGTTCTAAAGAAATAGCTATGAGTTCGGTCGACTGGAACAATGGAATTGGCCGAAAATAGGGCTCAAATTGGGTGAAACCGCAGATGTGTAAATATCGCTGAGATCGCTAACTTCATAAGAGCGTAATTCCGTAGGTTTTCAATCAAATTTCGTACTTTTTGTGTCATTACCACCAGGAAAAGATTCTCTATCATTTCATAAGAATTTTTTTTTTTTTTTTTTAAATTCTTTGACACTGAGAGCAAGTTTGTGAGCAGGGGTCTCAATAGTCAAAGGGTTAAGTATGTACATTTTAATGTTTTAACCCTTTCAGGGTCCAAGGCCCAAATCTGGAGTCACGCACCAGTGTCCAATAATTTTCCTAAAAAAAATTTGTTATTTTTTCTTATGAAATCGTAGAGAATCTTTTTGTGAAGGTAATAAAACAAAAAGTACGAAATTTGGTGGAAAATTGACGAAATTATGCTCTCGCGAATTTTGATGTGTCAGCGATATTTACAAATCGGCGATTTTGCCGACTTCGACTCCCATTTTAGGCCAATTACATTATTCCAATCAACCAAATTCTTAGCTGTTTCACTAGTATTACTTCTATTCTATCGATTGAGCACAAGAAATCGCCAAGTCAACTGTTTCAACTACAAAATAAAGTGATCGGAAATTGTTAATTTGGCCAATTTAACACAAAGTTCAAAATATTCCAATTTCAAAATAGGGTCCAGAATGAACAATGTAGGCATTCCTGGCACTAAACTAACATTTCCTCTGTTCATTAGTTATGTTTTGAGGCTTTACAAATAAATTCCATTTTGATTTTTTATTCACATAATGAATTTTTATTCACACCAAAAAATAGAAGATTTACTGTTATGCAATACTGTAATAATTGTATAAATATCATCACCATATTTGTGAATGTATATTAGACCCACCAGCTGACGTGTATTAGACGTGTGAGGTCGTTTGTTTACTCTTGAATATCGACAAAAATTTAACATTTCTGCTACTTTGAGCTCAGTTTCAAGCCATTTCCAGTGCTAAAACCAATCAAAATCATCTCTATTTCTGTAATATGTCTTCCATTCTATCAAATGAGACCAAGAAATCGCAAATACAACTATAAAAAACATACGAAAAAACACTGCAAAGTTGCTGTTTTAATCGAAAAATCATGATTTAATTTTTTTTCTCTCATTATACACAGTGTGCTGCAGGATCTGTTTTATGTGGTGCACACATACCACATAGATGTATTCTCTCATATCTAGGCCCAAATGTACCACTCACAGTTTATCAGAGTGAGCTGAGCTCATGGCGTAGATCTACGGTTTGGACCCTGAATGTAAAGCCGTAGATCTACGGGACGGACCCTGAAAGGGTTAATTGACTGAGCGGTCGTAAATTTTCTGGGATTTTTGGAGTCATTTCAAACGGGTTAAATGCTATAGCATAGTGTTGGTATGGTTAATTTTCGGAGACGAGATGATTTTTAACATAGCCCTAAATTGATTTGCAGGCAGGGGACCTTTGCTGGTACAGGTAATGAATTCCAGATCTTAGGGCCTTTTATGTGCATGGCATTTTTGTATAGTGTGAGATGGACACAAGAGATGTCAGAGAGTGTTTTGTGCTTTGTGCTGTGCCTATGTGTTTAGTTGCAGCCATCAAGAAGTTTGAGAGGAGGGTTTATACTGAGTTTAGTGTTCCATATATATAGTAGGCACAATAATATGACTGCATACTTTGTACATTAAGCAAGTTTAAGCTCTTTAAGAGTGGTGGGGTGTGTTGTCTGGCACAGGAGTTGGTGATGACCCCCACAGTAGTATTTTGATGGGTTATTAATGGTTTAAGGTAACTGGCCATGGTCGATCCCCAAGCAAAAATACAGTACATAGTCCCCCCAAATTTGTGGGGATTACATTCCCAGACCACCTGCGAATTTGGAAAAACAGCAAATTCTGGACACGGTTAAAAAAAAAATGCTTATAAATGCCTAATTTTATAGTTTAAACCCTAAATATGCCCCCAAAACACTTTAATTTAATTTCAAACTCAGCTTCATATATCACCCTTAAAAAAATAAAAAGAATGTTAAGATAAACCCATATACAGTACTGTACTGCTATACCATACCACGTTTTCCTCTATGGTCGCTTTGTGTTCTCTCCACAACACTAAAAAATTTATACTGTATTATGTTTTATATGGAAATTTTACTGAATTTATGTTAATATTTATGTTACAAAATTATTAAGTTATATTTTTCTTAATAATTAACATTAAAAACACACAAAAAATTATATACTGCCACAAAAAAGCCCCCCAAAATTCTGCAAATTTGAAGGGATTTCTGTGAACAATTATTAGTTAGGTTCTAAGCAAAAATCTGCAAATTACTGAAGCCACGAATTCAGAACTGCGAATTCGTGGTGGTCCACTGTACCACAGATGACATAAGCATAGATTAGAGAGTGGTATTGTGTAAGTAGTACTGTTTTGAGTGCAGTAGACTGTTGTTTAACACAGCTTCGTCTTGCACATTTTGGTTATAGCACAATTGAAAAATTGCAGCATATTTTTGTTTAACACTTCGTAAAATTAGTTTAACACGATTGCAGGAGGGGTCTCCCCTGCACAATGGCAGGGAAGACCCACACCTACCCACACCGCCCTCCCAGCCTTCAGTTCGGGTCATATGCATGCAGGACGATGATACTCAGGAAGCTTTCAAGTCTAGGAATTATGAAGAAAATCAAAATATTAGATAAGCTTAAGAGTGGCTCACGTGTGGTAGATATAGTGAGGGCCTATGGCCTTAATAAAGTGTCAGTTTGTACAATTAAAAAGAACGAGGCAAATATACGAGCTTGTGTAATGAATAACCAAAGATGTCACCTCATGAAAAGTATGACACACAGATCACAGCAAGTAAATAAAACTGAAAACTTGATGCTTGAGTGGATTGAACAAAAGACAAAGGTTACATGGAGGTTATTCCGGGGACCAACGCCCCCGCGGCCCGGCCCACGACCAGGCTGCACCACTTAATTTCCTCTTAATTAGGGAAAAGGCCTTACAGTTGTTTAAAGCAGTGTGTGATAAGGAAGGAAGGCCTGAAAAACTGTGTGCATTTAGCACAGGCTGGTTCCACAACTTTAAGTTGCATAATAAGTTACATAATATTAAGTTTTCTGGTGAAAGTGCTTCAGCTGATCATACAGCAGCAAGTATTTCCCTGCTGAATTGCAGGAAATTATTTCTGAGGGTTGCTATGAGCCACATCAAGTGTTTAATGCTGATAAAACAAGTGCTTTTGGGAAAAAATACCAACACAAACTTACATCAGTCAGCAAGAGAAAAGTGCACCGGGCTTCAAGGCAGCAAAGGATTGCTTCACCTTACTCCTTTGCAGTAATGGGCCAGGTGATTTCAAGTATAAGCCCATGGTTATTTACAGCTCTACGAATCCTCATGCTTTGAAAGGTGTAGACAAAAACACCTTACCAGTAATTTGGAGGTCAAACCAGTCAGCATTGATGACAGAGGAAATATTTATTGACTAGTTTAAGCATCACTTTATTCCAGAAGTCAAGTTTTACCTGCACAGCAAGAAACTTGCATACAAGGCTCTCCATTCTTGATAATTCCCATACTTATCCACAAGCTTTGCTTGATGTGACCCCACATGTAAAAGTTGTATTTTTACCTCCAAATACATCTCTAATACAACCACTAAATCTGGGAGTTAAGTCATTTAAGTGTAACTACACAAAAAAATTATGAAAAAACTAGTTGCATTAATGGACTCAGACTCCAACCAGGCAGTACCAAGCTTCTGGAATAAATTTAACATTGCAGATGCCAACAGCTATGCTAGAAGTGCATGGAATGAAGTGCCCCAATCAACATTAAATGCAGGCTGGGGAAAGTTATGGCCTTCTGTAGTTAATTCTTTCATTGGTTTTCCCTTGCTGGAGAGCCAGGTTTAGGAAATTGTTCAGCTGGCAAGGAGATTACCAGGTGATGGTTTTGAAGATATGAATGAGCTCTTAGAAGATGATGATGATGATGAAGACAGGAGTCCAGAGGAAATGTTGGCAGAGCTCAATGCACAGATACAAGGGTGGGAGATAACAGAAGAAGAAGAAGAACCTGAAGAAAAACAATTAACATTGCAGCAGTTACGTGAGCAGTTCCATGCTGCTGCTAAACTAGCAGACTTTTTCAATGAAGAGGACCCTAGACAAATCTAGAAGCAGTGCTTTGAAACAGGGTCTAGAGCAGCTGATGATGCCTTACCATCAGCTGGGTAAAAGAGCCCAGAGATCTATTACAGAATTTATGCACACTCCAATACAGCCATCGACTTCAGTACCAGAACCTCTACCATCCACTTCTGCCAACAACCAACAACCATCCACCTCAGCCCAGTACGGCAACACCATCCATATCCACTCTCTTCACAATCATCCACAAACACCATTACCCACAATTTAAGGTAAGAAATACACAAATAACCCGCACATAAAAGAGAGAAGCTTACGACGATGTTTCGGTCCGACTTGGACCATTTACAAAGTCACACTAACCAGAAGTGGAGCAGGACGGCTATATATAGGCAGGAAGAGGTGGTGGTAGTAGTAGTAGTAGTAGTAGTACAAGAATGGTATATAATACCGACAAGATGAAATTAAGACACATGCGCAACACCCAGGCATCCCTATTGTAGACGTTTCGCCATCCAGCCAGCTACTGGATGGCGAAACGTTCACAACAAAGACAACCAGATGCCACACATGTGTCTTAATTTCATCAGTAGTAGTAGTATTCAGACATTTGGGAGTGGACGTGTCAGCGGATGGGTCTATGAAAGATGAGGTGAATCATAGAATTGATGAGGGAAAAAGAGCGAGTGGTGCACTTAGGAGTCTGTGGAGACAAAGAACTTTGTCCTTGGAGGCAAAGAGGGGAATGTATGAGAGTATAGTTTTACCAACGCTCTTATATGGGTGTGAAGCATGGGTGATGAATGTTGCAGCGAGGAGAAGGCTGGAGGCAGTGGAGATGTCATGTCTGAGGGCAATGTGTGGTGTGAATATAATGCAGAGAATTCGTAGTTTGGAAGTTAGAAGGAGGTGCGGGATTACCAAAACTGTTGTCCAGAGGGCTGAGGAAGGGTTGTTGAGGTGGTTCGGACATGTAGAGAGAATGGAGCGAAACAGAATGACTTCAAGAGTGTATCAGTCTGTAGTGGAAGGAAGGCGGGGTAGGGGTCGGCCTAGGAAAGGTTGGAGAGAGGGGGTAAAGGAGGTTTTGTGTGCGAGGGGCTTGGACTTCCAGCAGGTATGCATGAGCGTGTTTGATAGGAGTGAATGGAGACAAATGGTTTTTAATACTTGACGTGCTGTTGGAGTGTGAGCAAAGTAACATTTATGAAGGGGTTCAGGGAAACCGGCAGGCCAGACTTGAGTCCTGGAGATGGGAAGTACAGTGCCTGCACTCTGAAGGAGGGGTGTTAATGTTGCAGTTTAAAAACTGTAGTGTAAAGCACCCTTCTGGCAAGACAGTGATGGAGTGAATGATGGTGAAAGTTTTTCTTTTTCGGGCCACCCTGCCTTGGTGGGAATCGGCCAGTGTAGTAGTAGTAGTAGTAGTAGTAGTAGTAGTAGTAGTAGTAGTAGAAGAGGTAGTTGTAGTGGTAGTGGCAGAAGTGGGGAATAAGGAGGACAAGCCAGTCAAATACAAAGGAAGGGGAGCACTGCAAGAGAGCTAGGTGCCCACAGAGGGAGAGCAAGTGCACAGAGGTGCGTGAACAGTCGCCATCTAGTTGAATCCTCTCTAATACACAACTTTCCTTGTATGAATCTTAGCCCTGGCTTCGTCTCTGTAGATGCCTTCCTCTCCCACTACATTGTAAAATGCTCCAAACTTCAGAACACCTGTGACTTAACCTAACTCCTCATTTTTTCTTTTTCTTTTTCTTCTTCTCCCTCTTCCCCTTTCCTCTTTCCTTTTTTCTCCTCTGGGTTGTCTTCCTCTCTTCTGTCTCGTGTTTCTGTTCCTTCTTCATTTATTTCACCACTTCCCCTTTCACGCACCTCTGTGCGCTTGCTCTCCCTCTGTGGGCACGTAGCTCTCTTGCAGTGCTCCCTTTCCTTTGTATATGACTGGCTCGTCCTCCTTATTCCCCACTTCTACCACTACCACTACTACTACCACTACTACTACCTCTTCTACTACTACCACTACTACTACCTCTTCTACTACTACTACTACTGATGAAATTAAGACACATGTGCGGCATCTGGTTGTCTTTGTTGTGGACGTTTCGCCATCCAGTGGCCGGCTGGATGGTGAAACGTCTACGATAGGGATGCCCGGGTGTTGCGCATGTGTCTTAATTTCATCTTGTCGGTATTATATACCATTCTTGTACTACTACTACTACTACTACCACCACCTCTTCCTGCCTACATATAGCCGTCCTGCTCCACTTCTGGTTAGTGTGACTTTATAAATGGTCCAAGTCGGACCGAAACGTCGTCGTAAGCTTCTCTCTTTTATGTGCGGGTTATTTGTGTATCGTTCCAGTCACAGTATTGTGCCTTTTTTTGTTATTTGTAAGAAATACTATTATTTCTATTGCAGTCATAGTCTTAAGCAGTAATATATCATGACAATGCAATACAATTACATATTCAATTTTATTTTGTAAGATCTGGAGGTCTAATAAAAAGTTGTTTGGCTTTTTGGGGGCTCCCTGGAATGTAGCCCTATTTTTCCCATAAGTTCTTCAGTTTGTCTAACACGGTTTTGACTAACACGGCATTTTCAGGAACGTAAGTACCGTGTTAAACAACAGTTTACTGTACATAGTACCAGGTCTTGGAAAGGATGCCTATTGTTTTGGATACTTTCTTGGATATATGTTGGATGTGGGTCTGAAATTTAAGATTGTAGTCAAAGTAAAGACCTACAAATTTGCCCTCGGTGTGTCTTGTAATGGGGGACCCACTAATCAATATTTTAGGCTGGATATTTAAAGCTCTGTTTCCAAACAGCATGAAGTAGGTTTTGTCTATATTGAGAGAGAGTTTACTGGTTGTCATCCACGTAGATATTTTTAGTAGCTTGTCATTTACAGTGTCTCTAAAGCATAGTCGGGTTTGAGTGAGAGAAGAAATAAGTATTGTCATCTGCAAATAGAACTGGTTTAATGAGTTGAGATGCATTGGAGAGGTCAGTAACATAAATGAAGAAGAGTAGTGGGCCAAGGACAATACCCTGTGGCACTCTGACAACTACAGGCCGAGTAATGGAAGTAACACCTTTTGTGTAGACATACCTGTATTGATGTACTAAGTACTAGTACTACGTACTAAGGTAAGATTTTAGGTAATCGAGGGAATGTCCTCTGACCCCGTAATGTTCTAGTTATAGGTGCAAGAGATTGTGGTCCACTGTATCAAATGCTTTCCGTAGGTCTGTGAAGAGTCCCAGAGACTATTCATTTGTTTTTTTGAGTACTGTATCTAGTACGTAGTTCGAGCATTGTATAACTGCATCATTCATACTTTTTCAGCCTAAACCCCCAACTGGCAGGGGTTAAGTATGTTGTGGGATATTAGGCAAGAGTAAATTCACTTCTGTATTACTTTTCTAAGATTTTAGACAATAAGGGCAAGTTTGATATAGGTCTATAGTTATTCAGGTGACCTGGACCGCCTCCTTTGAGGATCGGGGTAACCCTTCCTGTCTTGAGTATAGATGGGAAAGTTGAAGATTCCACAGATTTGTTAAAAAGAGTTGCAATAATAGGTGACAGCATATGAGCTGATTTTTTCTTACAAGAGTGGCGGTAAGTTACAGTAGAACCCCTGTATCCACCGAACTGATATCCATGGTTTCAGTTATCAACGGTTTACTGTGGCCCAGACATACCTCTTAATTTTGCATAATAATGACCCCAAAGCAGAAAAGCAGAAAAGCTGGCAGTTTTTCAAAGCCTAAGAGAAGCTGTAAAGTGCTTCCCATCAGTGAAAAAATGATAATTCTCCACTTATTTTACATAATTTATCAATTAAACTTTATAAAAGGTAAGTATAGGACTTACACATGAGGTTTGCTACTATCCATGGTTTCGGTATCCACGGCAGGTCCTTGGAACGTAGCCCCCCAGATATGGGGATCCTACTATATTAAGGTCTCCTGCCTTGTTTTTTAATGATTTAATGAATTTGAGATTTCAGTAGGATTTGTAGGAGCTAGATATAGAGTATTTGGGCAATTTCCAGTGAGGCAGTTATTCACCAGAGTATCTGAGTTTGGGATTTTGCTCACTACAGTAGAGAAGACATTAAGTTTGTTGGCAGTGTCTGTAGGCTGGATGTGAGGTTCATCTGGTTGTCTCTGAGCATACTCGTAGTGCCCCTGCTTTTCACTGGGGGGATGTATCTTCTGCCAAGTCTTTTGCATTCATAGGGAGTAATTTTTGTGTACAGATTTGGTACTAGTCCCTCAAGGATTTTCCAAGTGTATATTTTCATGCATCTTTCATGCCTGCATTCCCGGGAGTACAGGTCAAGGGACTTCAACCATTCCCAGTAATTTAGGTGCTGTATGGTAATTACATGTGCAGTAAAAGTTCTCCGTATATCCTCCAGGTCTGCAATTTTGCCTGCCTTGAAAGAGGCCATTAGTGTGCAGAAATTTTCCAGCCTAGAGTGAACAAGTGATTTGAAGAGAATCATCATGGGCTTGGCATCTCTAGTTTTGAACATTCTCATTATCCATCCTATCATTTTCCTAGTAGATGTGGTAGATACATTGCTGCCATCACTGAGAGTGAGATTCTCTGACATTATCACTCCTAGGTCATTCACATTAGTTTTTCGCTTTATTGAGTGATTGGAATTTGTTTTATACTCCAATACAGTTTTAATTTACTTGACTTTGCCATATCAGAGTAACTGAAATTTGTCTTCATTGAACTTCATATTGTTTTCTACAGTCTTTTCAATTCATGATACTGTCATGCAAATTTGGGTGTCATCCACAAGGGAAGACACAGTGCTGTGGCTTACATCTCTATGTCAGATATGAGGATGAGGAAGAGGATGGGAGCGAGTACCGTACCTTGTGGAACAGAGCTTTTCACTGTAGCAGCCTCTGACTTCACTCTGTTTACTATTACTCTTACTATTAGACTTCCAAAACACACACAATTTACTCTTCATAACATTGTTTTTCCTGAACACTCTGGGATTTTCAGAATGGTACAATAGTAATGGCTTCACTTTGAAGTCCCCACTAGCATTAGCACAGAACATTAGCGTCAGCCTGTCTTTCATAGGCTTGTGTCCTGGCACTGCCTTTTCCTCTTGTGTAATGAAGGTCCTCTTTGGCATTTTCTTCCAAAAGAGGCCTGTTTCATCACAATTGAACACTTGTTCAGGTTTCAGTCCTTCAGTCTCTATGTACTCCTGGAATTCATGCACATATTTTTCAGCCGCCTTGTGGTCCGAACTGGCAGCCTCACCATGCCTTACCACACTGTGTATGCCAGTACAGTTCTTAAATCTCTCAAACCAGCCTTTGCTGGCCTTAAATTCACCCACATCACCAATATTTGCAGGCAATTTCTTTACCAAATCTTCATGCAACTGCCTAGCCTTTTCACAAATAATTGAAGTCATAAGAGTATCTCCTGCTAATTGTTTCTCATTTATCCACACCAATAATAACTTCTCAACCTCTTTGAGTACTGGTGATCTCATTTTTGTCAGCATAGTTACCCCCTTTGCAACAACAGCATCCTTGATTACCTTTTTCTTGGCCACTATGGAACATAAGGTTGTGTAGGGTTTCTTATACTTCCTGGACAGTTCGGCCACACTTATACCACTTTCATATTGTTCAATGATGGTTTTCTTAAATTCAATCGTATTTCTCACCTTCTTTACCACAGGCTTGGCCCTAGGAGCTTTCTTTGGAGCCATGGTAGCTTATTTAGTACAGTGGACCCCCGCATAGCGATATTAATCCGTGCAAGAGAGCTCATTGTTATGCGAAATTATCGTTATGCGAATGAATTTTCCCCATAAGAAATAATGGAAATCAAATTAATCCGTGCAAGACACCCCAAAGTATGAAAAAAAAAAAATTTACCACATGAAATATTAATTTTAATACACACAAACTGAAAAAGGCATGCACAATTACATGACACTTACTTTTATTGAAGATCTGGTGATGATTGATGGGATGGGAGGAGGAGAGAGTGTTAGTGTGTAGAAGGGGAATCCCCTTCCATTAAGACTTGAGGTGTCAAGTCCTTTTCTGGGGTTACTTCCCTTCTTCTTTTAATGCCACTAGGACCAGCTTCAGAGTCACTGGAGTTCTGTCGCACAACATATCTGTCCATAGTGGCCTGTGCCTCTCGTTCCTTTATGACTTCCCTAAAGTGTTTCACAACATTGTCAGTGTAATAGTCACCAGCATGGCTTGCAATAGCTGTGTGAGGGTGATTTTCATCCATAAAGGTTTGCACTTTCAGCCACATTGCACAGATTTCCTTAATCTTTGTAGTAGGCAATTTCTTCAATTTCTCTCTCCCCTCCTTCGAACCAATTTCCTCAGGTCTGGCCTCTTGCTGTTGAAGTTGATCTATCAGCTCATCAGTGGTTAGTTCTTCATTGTCCTCCTCCACCAACTCTTCCACATCATCCCCACTAACCTCCAACCCCAAGGACTTTCCCAATGCCATAATGGATTCCTCAACTGGCATAGGATTCTCAGGGTTAGCCTCAAACCGTTCAAAATCCCTTTTGTCTACACATTCTGGCCACAGTTTCTTCCAAGCAGAGTTCAAGGTCCTCTTAGTCACTCCCTCCCAAGCCTTACCTATAAGGTTTACACAATTGAGGATATTAAAGTGATCTCTCCAAAACTCTCTTAGAGTCAGTTGAGTTTCTGAGGTCACTACAAAGCACCTTTCAAACAGAGCTTTTGTGTACAGTTTTTTGAAGTTTGCAATAACCTGCTGGTCCATGGGCTGCAGGAGAGGAGTGGTATTAGGAGGCAAAAACTTCACCTTAATGAACCTCATGTCCCCATAAAGTCGCTCTGCCACGTCTGTAGGATGACCAGGGGCATTGTCTAACACCAGGAGGCACTTAAGTTCTAATTTCTTTTCAGTTAGGTAATCTTTCACATTGGGGGCAAATGCATGGTGTAACCAGTCATAGAAAAAGTCCCTAGTGACCCATGCCTTACTGTTTGCCCTCCACAGCACACACAAATTTTCCTTGAGGACATTCTTTTGCCTGAACGGTCTGGGAGTTTCAGAGTGATACACTAATAAAGGCTTCACTTTGCAATCACCAGTAGCATTGGAACACATCAACAGAGTAAGCCTGTCTTTCATAGGCTTATGTCCTGGGAGTGCCTTTTCCTCCTGAGTAATGTACGTCCTGCTTGGCATTTTCTTCCAAAACAGGCCTGTTTCATCACAATTAAACACTTGTTCAGGTTTCAGTCCTTCAGTTTCTATGTACTCCTTGAATTCCTGCACATATTTTTCAGCTGCTTTGTGGTCCGAACTGGCAGCCTCACCATGCCTTATCACACTATGTATGCCACTACGCTTCTTAAATCTCTCAAACCAACCTTTGCTGGCCTTAAATTCACTCACATCATCACTAGTTGCAGGCATTTTTTTAATTAAATCCTCATGCAACTTCCTAGCCTTTTCACTTATGATCACTTGAGAGATGCTATCTCCTGCTGTTTTTCATTTATCCACACCAATAAGAGTCTCTCAACATCTTCCATCACTTGCGATCTCTGTTTCGAAAACACAGTTAAACCTTTGGCAAGAACAGCTTCCTTGATTGCCTTCTTGTTGCCCACAATAGTAGCGATGGTTGTTGGGGTTTACTATACAACCTGGCCAGCTCGGAGACATGCACTCCACTTTCATACTTATCAATGATCTCTTTCTTCATCTCTATAGTAATTCTCACCCTTATTCCTGTAGGGTTGGCACTAGAAGCTTTCTTGGGGTCCATGGTTACTTATTTTGCAGATAAAATCACCAGAAACACTGTAATAATACAAAATGTTCCGATTGTATGCTTGGATGTTACCGCGGAGGCTGGCTGGTAAACAATGCCACCGGCGGAACATGTGAGGCTGGCTAAGGGCGCACATTAGACGCGTCTCGGACGAACAGCGTTGAGCGGGTTTTTTAGCAGTATGCGAGGCAAAATCTTGGCGATAAAATGTAGCGGTATGCGGATTTAACGTTATGTAAGGCCAACGGTATGCGGGGGTCCACTGTACTTGCAAGCACTAAAATAAATGGAATATTATGAAATATTTCGCTGGAGCATGTGAGGGGACCTTCGCTCACTGGTAAACAATGTCAGACTGGCTGCCGCCCCGGCTCACGCCGTGGGTACGCGTCCCGGACGAACTACGACTCGCGAGTCAACCTATGAAAAGCGAGTCCATGTTTATATGAAAATACCCCTATGATTGGCGAAATTTACGATTGCCGGGAACTACGAAAAGCGGGGTACCACTGTATTGTACAAAAACATAATAAAACATAATAGAGAATGTAAGGAAATAAACTGGTTTTATAAAGTGTACGTACGCTGGCGGAGGTGGATATTGGAAAAGATAGGCTACTTGCTACACTCTTAATGCTACACTATTGCTGAACTTAATTGCTTCACTCTTAATGCTTAAAGTGAGGCAGTACCAGCATAGTAGAATTACAGTGGAACCCAAGTTTTCAAACTTAATCCATTCCAGAAGGTCATTTTAAAACCAAAACCTGTGAAAAATTAATCAATATTTCCCATAAGTAATAATGTAAATACAATTAATCCATTCCAGACACCCAAAAATATTCACCAAAAATTCGTTTTTTAAAGAATATGACACTAATATCAACTCCACAGCTTATTTATTTATCACAATTGATCTAATATGACATAATAAACAATATAAATAACATAGAAACATGATATATACAGTGGACCCTCGAGTTTCAGCAGCATCGACTTTCGTGGAATCCGACTTTCGGCAAGTTTTTTCGGCAAAATTTGGCCTCGCGGTTCGTGATTAGACTCATGATTTGGTGACTGTCCGGTACCCGTCCGCCCATCACCGCACACACAAAGCCAGTCTCCCACGCCATTCACTCTCAGTGAGCCATTGTTTACCAACATGTGACCATCACCCAGCGGGTTCATACGTAATACAGTGGACCCCCGCATACCGCTGGCATCACATAACGTTAAATCTGCATACCGATACATTTTATCACTAAAATTTTGCCTCGCATACCGCTAAAAAACTCGCTCAACGCTATTCGTCCGAGACGCTTCTAATGTGCAGCCTGAGCCAGCTTCACATGTTCCGCCAGTGGCATTGTTTACAAGCCAGCCTCCGCGGTAACATCCAAGCATACAATCGGAACATTTCACATTATTACAGCGTTTTTGGTGATTTCATCTGCAAAATAAGTGACCATGGGCCCCAAGAAAGCCTCTAGTGCTAACCCAGTGGTAAAAAGGGTGAGAAATACTATCATACCACAGTCAGCTGCTGCTGCACCACAGTCAGCTGTTGCTTGACCAGTCAGCTGTTGCTGGATCAGTCAGCTGCTGTTGCACCTCGATCAGCTGTTGCTGGACCAGTCAGCTGTTGCTGGATCAGTCAGCTGCTTCTGCACCACGATCAGCTGTTGTTGGACCAGTCAGCTGTTGCTGAATCAGTCAGCTGCTGCTGCACCACGATTAGCTGTTGCTAGACCAGTCAGCTGTTGCTGGATCAGTCAGCTGTTGCTGCACCATGATCAGCTGTTGCTGCACCATGATCAGCTGTTGCTGGACCAGTCAGCTGTTGCTGGACCAGTCAGCTGTTGCTGGATCAGTCAGCTGTTGCTGGATCAGTCAGCTGTTGCTGGATCAGTCAGCTGTTGCTGGATCAGTCAGCTGTTGCTGGACCAGTCAGCTGTTGCTGGACCAGTCAGCTGTTGCTGGATCAGTCAGCTGTTGCTGGATCAGTCAGCTGTTGCTGGATCAGTCAGCTGTTGCTGGATCAGTCAGCTGTTGCTGGATCAGTCAGCTGTTGCTGGATCAGTCAGCTGTTGCTGGATCAGTCAGCTGTTGCTGGACCAGTCAGCTGTTGCTGGACCAGTCAGCTGTTGCTGGACCAGTCAGCTGTTGCTGGACCAGTCAGCTGTTGCTGGACCAGTCAGCTGTTGCTGGACCAGTCAGCTGTTGCTGGATCAGTCAGCTGTTGCTGGACCAATCAGCTGTTGCTGGACCAGTCAGCTGTTGCTGGATCAGTCAGCTGTTGCTGGATCAGTCAGCTGCTGCTGCACCATGGTCAGCTGCTGTTGCACCATCAGCTATTTCTGAACATGACTCGTCCCGAACCTGTCCCGAACCTGTCCGTCCAGCCTGAGCACCTGCCTTGCCGTCATTGTTTACAAGCCAGGGTGGCCGGTTGCATGCATACATTCGATACATTTTGTATTATTCCATTATTTATAGTGCTTGTAACTGCTAAATAAGCCACCATGGACCCAAAGAAAGCTTCTAGTGCCAACCCTGTGGTAAAAAGGGTGATAAAGACTATTGTACCACAGTCAGCTGCTGCTGCTGCACCACGGTCAGCTGATAAATTGGACCAGTCAGCTGTTGGTGCACCACAGCTGCTGCTGCACCACAGCTGCTGCTGCACCACAGCTGCTGCTGCACCATGGTCAGCTGTTGCTGCACCACAGCTGCACCATGGTCAGCTGTTGCTGCACCACAGCTGCTGCTGCACCACAGCTGCTGCTGCACCATGGTCAGCTGCACCACAGCTGTTGTTGTTGCTGCACCACCATCAGCTGTATTACTCGAAGATGTGGAGAGAGTGTTGTTGGTGTGGCTTAACGTGAAACAATTACCGAGAAACGATTAACTCCGGAGGGTTAGCCACCCAGGATAACCCAAGAAAGTCAGTGCATCATCTAACTTATTTCCATTGGGGTCCTTAATCTTGTCTCCCAGGATGCAACCCACACCAATCAACTAACACCCAGGTGAACAGGGAAAAACGCCTGGAACTAGTGCTCATATTGGTGAATTTAAAGCCAGCAAAGGTTGGTTTGAGAGATTTAAGAATCGTAGTGGCATACACAGTGTGATAAGGCCTGTTCTGGAAGAAAATGCCAAACAGGACCTACAGTACTCAGGAGTAAAAGGCACTCCCAGGACACACTGTCTCATCAGTCATTGCTGCATCTTCAATAAAGGTAAGTGTCATTTATTCTTCATTTAGTAGAGTAGTACATGCACAATATATACTGTGCATGTACTACTCTACTATTGTGCATGTATCCTTCTCTTTGTGTAGGAAAATGTATATTTCATGTGGTAAAAAAAAAAATTTCATACTTTTGGGTGTCTTGCACGGATTAATTTGATTTCCATTATTTCTTATGGGGAAAATTCATTCGCATAAAGATAATTTCGCATAACAATGAGCTCTCATGAACGGATTAATATCGTTATGCAGGGGTCCACTGTAATCCATTGTTTTTTGTGCTTGCAACTGCTAAATAAGTCACCATGGGCCTAAGGAAAGACAGTGCAAGCCCTTTGGTAAAGAAAGTGAGGAACACGATCGAATTCAAGAAGAAAATCATTGAAAAATATGAGAAAAATATGTTACAGAGCTTGCCAGGATGTATGGCAAACCCCATTCAACCATCACTTCGATCGTGGCGAAAGGAAAGGAAATAAAGTGTGCTGTTGTTGCAAAAGGGGTAGATATGCTGACAAAAAGGAGATCACAAATCCTCGAAGAAGTGGATAGGTTATTGTTGATGTGGATTACCGAAAAACAGTTAGCAGGAGATAGTGTTACGCAGTCGATAATAAATGAAAAGGCAAGGCAGTTGCATGACGATCTCGTAAAGAAAATGCCTGCAACAAGTGGTGATGCTTGTGATTTTAAGGCCAGCAAAGGTTGGTTTGAGAGACTTAAGAAGCGTAGTGGCATTCACAGTGTGATAAGGCATGGTGAGGCTGCCAGTTCTGACAAAATTGCAGCTGAGAAGTTTGTACAGGAGTTTAAGGAGTGTGTAGACACTGGAGAATTCAAACCCCAACAAGTGTTTAATTGTGACGAAACAGGCCTCTTTTGGAAGAAAATGCAAAAGAGGACCTACATCACGCAGGAGGAAACGGCACTCCCAGGACACAAGCCTATGAAGGATAGGCTTACTCTCATGTTTTGTAGTAATGCTAGTGGGGATTTTAAAGTGAAGCCTTTACTGGTGTATCACTCTGAAATCCCAGAGTGTTCAAGAAAAACAGTGTCGCCAAGAGTAATTTGTGTGTGATGTGGAAGGCTAACAGTAAGGCATGGGTCACAAGGGATATTTTCCTAGATTGGTTTAATGAAGTGTTTGACCCCAGTGTGAAGAAATATCTCCTGGAAAATAAACTGTCACTCAAGTGCCTCCTGGTAATGGACAATGCTCCTGCTCATCCTCCAGACTTGGAAGAGCAAATAGTGGAGGAGTCTAGTTTCATCACGGTGAAGTTCTTGCCCCCTAATACAACTCCTCTCCTCCAGCCCATGGACCAGCAGGTCATTTCAAACTTCAAAAACTCTACACAAAAGCAGTGTTTCAAAAGTGCTTTGAAGTGACCTCAGACACAGAATTGACCCTAAGAGAGTTCTGGAAAGATCACTTTAATATCCTCCATTGCATAAACCTTATAGGTAAGTCTTGGGAGGGAGTGACTTCCAGGACTTTGAACTCTGCTTGGAGAAAATTGTGGACAGAATGTGTAGAAGAAAGGGATTTTGAAGGGTTTGGGGCTGACCCTAAGGAGCCTATGCCAGTTGTGGAATCTATTGTGGCACTGGGGATGTCCCTGGGGTTGGAGGTGAGGGGTGAGGATGTGGAAGAGTTGGTGGAGGGCCACAGGGAAGAGCTAACCACTGAAGAGCTGCAAGAGTGTCTTCTGCAACAGCAACAGATCACAGCTCAGGAAATTGCTGCAGAGGAGGAGGAAGAGAGATGGAGGAAGGTGCCTTCTTCAAAGATTAAGGACAGTTGTGCAAAGTGGACTGAAGCGTAGACATTTATGGATGAACTTCACCCTAATAAAGCTGTTGCAGTCCGTATTGGCAACATGTACAATGACAGTGTTGTGTCCCACTTCAGACAAATCTTAAAGAAACGCCAGAAACAGAGCTCTCTGGACAGATATTTTGTGCGACAGGGTTCCAGTGACTCTCATGTTGTTCCCAGTGCCAGTGTCTTTAAAAAACAAAGAAGGGAAGTAACCCCAGATAAGGACTTCATACCTGAAGTCCTAATGGAAGGAGATTCTCCTTCCAAACAATAGTGTACACCTTCCTGCTATCCCCTCCTCCCATCTTCCATCCACCCAGAAATCTTCAGTAAAGGTAAGTGTAATGTTATTATTATTTTTTATATGCATGTACTTGATTTCTCATTGTTTTCAGTACGTAAATCTTTATTTAATTGGAAAAAAAAAATTATTTTAATATTTTTGGGTTTCTGGAACGGATTAATTTTATTTCCATTATTTCTTATGGGGAAAATGGTTTCACCATTTGGCAATTTCGACTTTAGGCAGGCTCTCTGGAACGGATTAATCACGAAACTCGGGGTCCACTGTATATTATAGAATGAATAAAATATGTCATTACGTATGTGGAGCAGTGATAGTGGTGTTGTTGTTATTGGGTTATAAGGGTCACTGACAGCATAAGCCATACATATTGTGTTGGTGGTGGTGGCGGTGTTGTCAGTGGCCCTATATACCTTGAATAACAATGGAGGAGTCAGTTTCATGTCGTCATTTTTCTATCACTTAATCGCTTAACCCTTAAATGGTCCAAATGTATATATACGTTTTTGTCAACATCTGAAAGTATGTAAAAAAATATAGATCTTCTTTTTTGTTTTACATTTAAAAACATGTAAAAAAAACTTTTATCTACATTTTTTTTTGTTATATTTGAAAATATGTAAAATAAAGTAGTAGATCTACTTTTGTAGCACTATGAATTTGAACGTCGATCTGTTTGGACCGTTTAAGGGTTAACTTACTTGCTACACTGTTAATGCTATACTTTATTGCTGGCTGGTGCTACAGCCTTTATCGACTCCTGCTGCTTTAGTATCATACAAATCATAGAATCACTGAAGAAGGCACATTCTCCCCTCTCTCCCAGAGGGCTGGTTAGACTAGGAACTTTCTTTGGGCCCATGGTGGGTTATTTTGCAGTCACAATTAATAAACAAGCACCAAAAACATGGGATTATTATGAAATGTTTTGGAATGCGCGAAGTAATGCTCACTCGACAAGTGACAGAAGCAGACTGAGACGCGTAATGGCAGCATCCCCGGGCAGGCAGACACGTAAATTCCGTCTGATTACCGGATCAAGGTCCGATATCCAGAACAAAATTTCACACATAAGAACGGTCCTAAAACCGAAATGTCTAATAACCAGACCGTGCAAAAACTGGAGTCCTACTGTACTACGCTCGTACTGCCTTGCAAACTCCACGACACAACCACACACCTCATATTTATCTATGATTTCATGCTTTAATTCAATGGACATCATCCTCTGTTTCTTCTCAGCACTGTCCTTTGCACTTACTTTCTTAGGACCCATGGTTAGAAAAAAGAAATTTGGCAAAATAACTGTACAAATTTCCTTTTTCTAATCATGGGTCCCAAGAAAGTAAGTGCAAAGGACAGTGCTGAGAAGAAAAAGAGGATGATGTCCATGGAATTAAAGTATGAAATCATAGATAAATACAAGCAAGCAAAAACTCAACTGAGCGACGGCTCATATTTCGAAAAAATCATATGTTGGGGCACTCATAAGTCAAGGTTCCACTGTATCTCACTCATTTCTTTGCTATCATCTGTGTAAATTCTAACTTGTTTAAGCTGGGGTTTAACCCTTAAACTGTCCAAACGTAGATCTACGTTTGCACTCGTAGTGCTCCAAACGTAGATCAATGTTTTATTTTTCATTCCATCACATTTGGTATGATAGGCTCGAGTCACCTAGACACGAAAGAATGGGTCTGTGCACTCAGTGTGTGCACTATTAAAAAAATATAGGAGCACTTAGTACCTTGTGGGAGCATCAGTTCAATTGAGCGCCAGCTAGAGCAAATAGCGTGAAAACACCAGGGATTCACTGATGTCATGTTGCATTAACACTCCCATTTTAAAAGGAAAGTAAAAACAGGTTAGATAAATACATGAGTAAGTGTGGGTGGGTGTGAGCTGGACCTAACTAGCTTGTGCTACTAGGTCTGATGTCATGCTCCTTCCTTCAATGGATGTGACCTGACTAGGTGGGTCATGGGTATAAGCTGGGGGGTGGGGACATGTACCTGCATTGCATGGGCCAGTAGGCCTGCTGCAGTGTTCCTTCTTTCTTATGTTCTTATGTATTCAGCAGGCTAGCCGGTTGGCTTGCTTTGGCTGTCTCTGGCTGTTTCTCTGTCTATATCTCTATCTGTCTATATCTCTGCCTATCTATATATCTGTCTATCTATATCTCTGTCTATCTATATATGTCTCACATGTACACATAAGTACAGTTATTATACATAGTGTAAATTACCTAGGATAACCCAAAAATTCCAGGCAAAGATAGACAGACAGGTAGATAGATAGACAGATAGACAGAAATATGTTTGTGTGTATCAGTGAAAACAAATACAGTGGTCGCTCAATAATCGTCTGGCCTGAAAATCGTCCATTTCGGAAATAGTCCTGTTTTTTCGTGTAAATATTGGCTCGCAAATGGTCCAGTAACTTGCTAATAGTCCTTTGTCCCGGACGCGTACTCACGCTCTGAGCCGCCTGGGCCTTCCCTTCCCAGCCAGTGTGCCATTGTTTACCAGTGAGCGACGGTCCCCTCACGTGCTCCAGCGAAATATTTCATAATATTCCATTTATTTTAGTGCTTGCAAGTTATTTAAGTGCTAAATAAGCTACCATGGCTCCAAAGAAAGCTCCTAGTGCCAAGCCTTTGGTAAAGAAGGTGAGAAATACGATTGAATTTAAGAAAAACATCATTGAACAATATGATAGTGGCGTACGTGTGGGCAAACTGGCCAGGATGTATAACAAATCCCGTACAACCATACCTTCCATCATAGCCATGAAAAAGGAAATCAAGGACGCTGTTGTTGCAAAGCGGGTAAATATGCTGACAAAAATGAGATCACCAGTGCTCGAAGATGTTGAGAAGTTATTATTGGTGTGGATAAATGAGAAACAATTAGCAGGAGATAGTCTTATGACGTCACTTATTTGTGAAAAGGCTAGGCAGTTGCATGACGATTTGGTAAAGAAATTGCCTGCAACTAGTGGTGATGTGAGTGAATTTAAGGCCAGAAAAGGCTGGTTTGAGAGATTTAAGAAGCGTACTGGCATACACAGTGTGATAAGGCATGATGAGGCTGCCAGTTCGGACCACAAGGCGGCTGAAAAATATGTGCATGAATTCAAGGAGTACATAAACAGTGAAGGACTGAAACCTGAACAAGTGTTCAATTGTGATGAAACAGGCCTCTTTTGGAAGAAAATGCCAAAGAGGACCTACATTACTCGGGAAGAAAAGGCACAGCCAGGACACAAGCCTATGAAAGACAGGCTGACGCTAATGTTCTGAGCTAATGCTAGTGGGGATTTCAAGGTGAAGCCATTACTTGTGTACCATTCTGAAAATCCCAGTGTTCAAGAAAAACAATGTTATGAAGAGTAAATTGTGTGTGTTTTGGAGATCTAATAGTAAGGCATGGGTCACAAGGGACATTTTCGTCGAGTGGTTCAATGAAGTGTTTGGCCCTAGTGTGAAGAATTACCTCTTGGAAAAGAAATTGGATCTCAAGTGCCTCCTAGTAACGGACAATGCACCTGCTCATCCTCCAAACTTGGATGACCTAATTCTGAAGGAGTTTGGGTTCATCACAGTAAAGTTCTTGCCCCTGAATACCACTCCTCTCCAGCCCATGGACCAGCAAGTCATTTCAAACTTTAAAAAACTCTACACTAAACCAATGTTTGAAAGGTGCTTTAATGTGATCTCAGACACTCACTTGACCCTACGAGATTTTTGGAAAGAACACTTCAGTATTCTCCATTGAGTAAGCCTTATAGGTAAGGCTTGGGAGGGAGTGACTACCAGGACTTTGAACTCTGCTTGGAGAAAATTGTGGCCAGATTGTGTCCACAAGAGGGATTTTGAAGGGTTTGAGGCAGCCCCTGATGAGCCTATGTCAGTTGTAAACTCTATTGTCGCACTGGGGAGTTCCATGGGGTTGGATGTGAGTTTGGAGGATGTGGAAGAGTTGGTGGAGGACCACAACGAAGAGCTAACCACTGAGGAGCTGCAAGAGCTTCAGCAGGAAGAGCAACAGATCGCAGCTCAGAATCTTGCTGCAGAGGAGGAGGAAGAGAGATGGAGGAAGGTGCCTTCTTCAGAAATTAAGGAGATTTTTGAAATGTGGGGTAGGATGGAAAGATTTATGGAGAAACATCACCCAGAGAAGGATGTTGCAAGCCATATCGGCAACTTGTACAGTGACAGAGTCTTGGCCCATTTTAGGGAAGTTTTAAAGAGACGCCAGAAACAGAGCTCTCTGAAGAGTTTTTTTGCAAGACAGGACTCCAGTGATTCTCAAGGTGCTCCTAGTGGCATTAAGAAACAGAGAAGAGAAGCAGCCCCAGAAAAGCAATTGGTACCCGAGGTGTTGATGGAAGGGGATTCCCCTTCCAAACAGTAAATCATCCAATCTGTCTCCTTCTCCAGTCTTCCATACACAAAGAAGAATCACCAATAAAGGTAAGTGTTATTCTGTTAATGTTTAATTCATCATGTGCCACTGTATTGTTTATGTACTACATCTATATTTCATGTAAAAAAAATTTTTATTTTAATACTTCTGGGTGTCAGGAACGGATTAATTGAATTTACATTATTTCTTATGGGGAAAATTGATTCGTAAATCGCCCATTTCGATAATAGTCCCACTTCCAGGAACGGATTATGGACGATAATTGAGGGACCACTGTAAAGCCATTGTTCCCAGAGCACCCATTTATCAAATGTCACCGAGCTGATAACAAATGCCATAACACGATTCTTCAAGGAGTGGATATATATATATATACTCCAGGCAGACAGAAAAACTGATAAGCAGAGACAGACAGACATGCAGGCAGGCAGACAGACAGGCAGACAGACAGATAAATAGACAGAGACATGTTTGTGTGTAACAGTGATAACAAATACAGTGAGGGTTAGCTGGAGCAGTGGGCATTTATCAAATGTCACTGGGCAGTCAACAGTATAGGGATGCCTTTCATAACACCATGCTTCAAGGTATATGCCAGGGTTTCTAAAACATTGCTGGGACCTATAAATACTTTGTATATATTTCTAGACAATAGTAAATAACCCAGGCAGGTGTAAATGTTCTGACTATTTGAGCACTATTTCAGTACCTAATATTAGTGTCAGAACAAAGATTGGCTATGAAATTACAAGAACTATTATAAATTGTAATTATGAGAACATAAAAAAATATATAAATTAAAATAAAAATGAGAAAAAAAAGGTATACAGTGGACCACAGCCTTACGAACGCATCGCGTTACGTTAAATCTGCTATTACCTGGAGTTTACCTGGAGAGAGTTTCGGGGGTCAACGCCCCCGTGGCCCGGTCTGTGACCAGCATTTGAGCACAAAAATTTTGCCTTGCCTCATGATAAAAAACTCGCCTTACGTGATTCGTTTGGGACGCGTCCCACATGTGGCCTCAGTGCCAGTGTTTACAAGCCAGCCAGTGCAGTCGCATCCACGCATATATTCGGTACATTTCACCTTATCCCAGTGCTTTTTGTGCTTGTAACTGCAAAATAAGTCACCATGGGCCCCAAGAAAGCTTCTAGTGCCAACCCTGTGGTAAAAAGGATAAGAATTAGTATGGAAATTAAGAAAGATTTTGTAGGGTTTGGGGCTAACCCTGAGAAGCCTATGCCAGTTGTGGAATCCACTGTGCCTACTTCAAAGATTAAGGAAATGTGTGCAAAAGTGAGTTGAAGTGCAAACCTTTATGGATGAAAATCACACTAACACAGCTATTGCAAGCCATGCTGGTGACTATTACAATGACAATGTTGTGGCCCATTTTTGGCAAATCTTAAAGGAACGGGAGGCATTTGTTGTGCGACAAAGGTCCAGTGACTCTCAAGATGGTCCTAGTGGCATTAAAAGAAGAAGGGAAGTAACCCTGGAAAAAGACTTGCTACCTCAAGTCCTAATGGAAGGGGATTCCCCTTCTAAACAATAACTTCCACACTCTCCCCTCCTCCCATCCCATCAATCATCACCAGATCTTCAATAAAGGTAAGTGTCATGTATTCTATTCTTAGTAGAGTAGTAATTGTGCATGTCTTCTTCAGTCTGTGTGTATTAAAATTAATATTTCATGTGGTAAAAATTTTTTTTTTCATACTTTGGGGTGTCTTGCACGGATTAATTTGATTTCCATTATTTCTTATGGGGAAAATTAATTCGCCTTACGATAATTTCGGCTTATGATGAGCTCTCAGGAACGGATTAATATCGTAAGGCGGGGGGTCCACTGTACTGGCAAGACTTCTGCAAGTGGCAGGAGTCGATGTTGCTGACAGGTGAGCATCTAGAGCTAACTTCACGGTCTAACATCTCGGCAAGTACTGACCCTAAATTTTTTTTTTTAATCCTATAACATGTAGAAAAATGTGCTCTTCATTTTAAAAGAAAAAAATTTTTTTTTTTATTTTTCAAAATATTCAGAGCGCCATGCGAGTGAACGTAGATCTACATTTGGACAGTTTAACCCTTTGACTGTCGCAGGCCCCTTTCTGAAACTGTCATTCTATGTTGCAAAATATTCGAAAAAAAAAAATTCTCATGAAAATATTAAGATTATTTTTCTGAGTGTTTTAGTCCAAAAAATTTTTTTTTGCCATCAGTACTTACCCAGATATAGAGCTGTGAAGTTTGCAGAAAATGAGCCACGTATGGCAACAGCGGCGACTGCCGCTCACCCGGTAAACCTTGGTTTACTTGTATTTGAAGGTTTCTTGTTTTTTTTTTCACTATTTTATTTTTTCACATAACTTATGTGGCCTGTGAGACCAAAGTAAGGTGCAATGTACATATATACACTCGTTGTATACAACACAATAAGCACACAAACATAATTATCAATATATTTACAAAACTTGTTTACAAAAACAAATACAAAAAATTTTTTATTACTATTGTTCTATAATATATATACCAATGTATAGTCGCCAAACATATTCCTAGAAGTTCTGCAGCTTGTGGAACTCTTTGAAACATGTTTTCATACACAATGGTGTTTTACACTCCTCATACAGAAAAACAGTGTGTGTGCATTTTTGTGGACTTTTTTTTTATGTGCAAAGACAAAACACCTTGTCTGAGCAGTTTTCTGCAAAGTATTAGCAGGCAGTTGTGTTATGTAGTTATCCTAGGTAAATGGTCGTGTGTCATCATTCCTTCCTTCCTACTTTCCTGATGATGCAGTCTTGTGGCTCTCTCTGAGACAGAGAGCTAGACCGCTAGTCAGGGAGTTCGACAGACAGACAAATAGACAGAAATGTTTGTGTACCAGCAAAAACAAAGGGAGGGCGATGGTCATCTAATCTTTCCTTATCAGCTCCACCCTCGTTTATGCTCATCAAACGTCAGCTCTTATCAGATGTTATCTCCCCTTATCTTGTCACTGTCATGGGGTGGACTTTTTTTTTTCTTGCTTCAAGGGAACAATATTATTACATCATCTTCTTCTTCTTCTTCTTCTTCTTCTTCTTCTTCCTCTTCTTCCTCCTCCTCTTCCTCCTCCTCCTCCTCTTCCTCTTCTTCCTCTTCCTCTTCTTCCTCTTCCTCCTCCTCTTCCTCCTCCTCCTCTTCCTCCTCCTCCTCTTCCTCCTCCTCCTCTTCCTCTTCCTCTTCCTCCTCTTCCTCTTCCTCCTCTTCCTCCTCCTCTTCCTCCTCTTCCTCCTCTTCCTCTTCCTCCTCTTCCTCCTCCTCCTCGTCCTCCTCTTCCTCCTCTTCCTCCTCATCCTCTTCCTCCTCCTCCTCTTCCTCCTTCTCTTCCTCCTCTTCCTCCTCCTCCTCCTCCTCTTCCTCCTCCTCCTCCTGCTCTTCTCCTCCTGCTCTTCTCATCCTCCTCTTCTCCTCCTGCTCTTCCTCCTCCTCCTGCTCTTCTCCTCCTCCTCTTCCTCCTCCTCCTGCTCTTCTCCTCCTCCTCCTGCTCTTCTCCTCCTCCTCTTCCTCCTCCTCCTGCTCTTCTCCTCCTCCTCCTGCTCTTCTCCTCCTCATCTTCCTCCTTCTATTCCTCTTCCTCCTCCTCTTCCTCTTCCTCCTCCTATTCCTCTTCCTCCTCCTCTTCCTCTTCCTCTTCCTCCTCTTCTCCTCCTCCTCTTCTTCCTCCTCCTCCTCCATTGCTTTTGGTCTCAAACTCCTCGAAATCATGAAATTGATCTTCACTGACAGTTCCATCTGTGTTAGAGCATCACTTGGGAAGAGAAGAGTCCCAGATTTGCTGGGAAGTCACATATTTCTTACCGCTAGACATGCTGAAAAAGGACAACTGAAATGGCATTCCCACAATGCACCACTGGCTCCCCGATTTTTTTTTATATGGTGCACACTGACCATGGAGACCCATTCTCTCACATGTGGGCCTACCAGCTTTCTCCTGCTTGATCTGAAGCCGCTACAATTTATGCGTATAAATATGTCAGAAACAGTGGCGCCTAAGACGTATATATATGGTGTAAACAGTCAAAGGGTTAAGGGTTAATAGTGGATGTTGTTTTTGCCCTAGATTTGGCACAAGAAAAGAAGTACATGTATTTGTTTTTTGTTTTTTCATTTTCATTTATGGCTTTAAGTTCTTCCTCTTTTTTTTTTTCTTTGTCCTGTGTGATTCCTTAAGCTTAAGTTCATTTTTTTTATTTCACTGACCAGTGCCTCCTTTCTTATTTCAGATATATTGGTCCCTTTCAGAATTTCTGATTCTTCATCTTTGCCTGTATAGGGAACATCTTTCTCTTTCAAGTTTACATCTTCTCTTCTTTTTTCTTAAAGGAATGTGCCTTGAGCAGACCTCAAGTGCCACAGAGTTAATTCTTTCTAGGCAAAGGTTTGGACCCATGTAGTTTAGGATATCTTCCCAGCTTGTTTCATTTAGGACATAGATGATTTGAGCCCACTGTATGTTTTTGCTACTGAAGTTGAATCTGGCGAAGGCACCCTCGTAACTGATCTCCTTATAATGGTCAGGAGCCCTGCGCATACATGGTTGAACCTCTATTATGTTATGACCTGAGTGTATTGTCTTTGATACTGGTATATTTTGTACCAGGTCATCATTATTAGTGAAGCTGAGGTCGAGTGTATTTTCCAGTCTTGTTGGCACCACTATTTTCTGGCTTAAGGTGAATTCGACATAGAAGTCGATATGAAAACAATCGACTAAGTTCGATGGTTACAGAATTGTCTGTTACTGCTACTGTTAAAGAAAAATCAATCTCCTCTTCATGCACTACAATAGTCATTGCTGATCACCAGTCCTCTTTCCCCTCATCCACCTGACCCATTAGTCTCTTATGCAGAAGTTTACTATACCTGTACCTATCATTAATAATAATAAAATCAAATTTTATTTCTTTGCTAAGGTTATAATGTGTGTTTACATTTCATAATTTGATTGGAACAAAGAAAGTCACTATCATGCCAAGGCATTTCTAGGTTTCAAGAGTCTTCCTACTCTCGTAGCCTATCCTACCTACCTAAAGATATATGCTTGGATGATGACCAACAAACTCACTCTCAACATAGACAAAACATACTTCATGCTGTTTGGCAACAGAGCCTCAAATATCCAACTCAACATACTGTTAAATGGTTCCCCTATATCAAGACACACGGAGGGCAAATTTCTAGGTCTTCTCCTTGACTGTAATCTTAAATTTCAGTCCCATACCCATCACATAGCCAAGAAAATTTCCAAATCAGTAGGAATCCTTTCCAAGATACGATACTATGTACCACATATGATTCTCCTTACCCTGTACCACTCTCTAATATATCCTTACCTCACCTATGGTATTTATGCCTGGGGCTCGACCTCAACCAACCACCTTAGACCCTTAATAATCCAACAAAAAGCTGCTGTGCAGGTGATAACCAGCTCCTGTGCTAGACAGCACACCCCACCACTTTTCAAAAGACTCAACTTGCTAAATATATAAGACATACTACACTCTTTTTATTGTGCCTACTACATATACAGAACATTAAACTTCACTGTAAACCCTCCCCTAAAACTACTCCTCGACAGTTAAAACAGAATGCACAAACACAATACAAGGCATAAGGCACTTTTCAACATCCCTCGAGTCACACTCTCACTATGCAAGAATGCTATGCACATAAAAGGCCTGAAGATCTGGAACTCACTACCGGAACAGGTCAAGGATCCCCTGACAGCTTATAAATTTAGGACTTTGCTAAAAAATCATCTTATCTTTTATTTATTTATTAATTTGAACATGATACAGAGAAGTACAAAGGAATACAGTAATTAAGTGTAACATGCCAAAGCCCCTTGTATGCAGAGCATTATGGGCAGGCTTAAAGTTAACTTAAGATTAATTAAGCAATGATATATTCAGTGGTAATACATTATTGTAAACAGATTACAATTAAGCACAAATGAGTATTACAAAGACAGGTAATATGGTTATTTACTGTGCTGCTGTGCAGTCAGTAGAATGGAGTATTCAGTTAGGTAATGTAATAAAAAATAACAAAGTTTGATTGGGTCATAGGTTAAACATTTATGAGATACAATTATGAGAAACATTTGTGAGATACAATTTATGAGATACAATTTATGAGATACAATTATTCAGTATTTATTTAGTTGTGGGTGAGTAAGTGATTTTTGAGAAGAGACTTGAATTTATAAACAGACTGTTTCTTTTATATTCACAGGTAATGAATTCCAGATTTTAGGGCCTTTTACATGCACTAAGTTTTTGCATAGTGTGAGATGGACACGAGGAACATCGAAGAGTGATCTGTGCCATGTGTTATGGTCATGTGTTCTGTTGAGGTTGGTAAGGAGATGTTTGAGGGGAGGGTTTATATCTGAGTTAAGTGTTCTATGTATGTAGTAGGTGCAGTAATAAGTATGGATGTTTTGTATGGTGAGTAGGTTTAGAGTTTAGAACATTGGTGGAGTGTGCTGCCTGTAGTGGGAATTTGTTATCATTCTGACTGCAGCCTTTTGTTGGGTAATTAGTGGTCTGAGATGGTTTATTGTTGTAGAGCCCCATGCACAAATTCCATAGGTGAGATAGGGGTAGATAAGTGAATGATATAGGGCCAGGAGGGCTGGCTGTGGAACATAGTACCTTATTTTCGATAGTATGCCTACGATCTTGGAAATTTTCTTGGAAATTTGTTGTATGTGTGTTTGAAATTTGAGTCTATTATCAAGGTGGATTCCTAAGAATTTTCCCTCTGTGAGCTTTGTGATAGATGATCCATTTATCATTATGTTAAGAGGGACATCTGTAGCTCTGTTACCAAACTGAATGAAGTAAGTTTTGTCAATGTTTAGAGTAAGTTTGTTAGTCCTCATCCAGGTAGATATTTTCTGTAATTCGGTATTTACAATATTGGCTAGCATGACTGGGCTCGGGTGAGAGAAGACGAATGTAGTGTCATCTGCAAATAGTGTGGGTTTGAGTAGTTGTGATGCATTTGGTAGGTCATTTATGTATATGAGAAAGAGAAGAGGGCCAAGGACAATTCCCTGTGGAACACTAACTGTAATTGGCTGTGCGGAAGAGTTTGCCCCATTTGTGTACACATATTGGCTTCTGTTGCTGAGGTATGACTTTAGGTAGTTGAGGGAGTGCCCTCTTATACCATAGTGTGACAATTTTATTTGGAGCAAGTCATGGTCAACTGTATCAAAAGCTTTACATAAGTCAATGAAGATCCCCAGTGGGACTTCTTTTTTCTCTATTGCAGTGTATATATGTTCTAGCATGTGTATAATAGCATCATTAGTATTTTTATTAGGCTTGAACCCAAACTGACAGGGGTTGAATATGTTGTGGGAGATGAGGTAGGAATAGATTCGCTTATGAATTAATTTTTCAAAGATTTTAGAGAGAAGGTGTAAGTTGGATATTGGCCTATAGTTATTCAAGTCTGTTTGGTCTCCTCCTTTATGGATCGGGGTGACCCTTGGTATTTTGAGAACTGTAGGGTAGGTAGAGGATTCAATGGATTTGTTAAAGAGTGTTGCAATGATTGGTGATAGCACTTGTGATGCTTTTTTGTATATAAAAGGTGGTAAGGTATTTAAATCTCCTGAGACTTCAGTTGGGTTAGTCAGAGCTAGGAACAGTGTGTTCGGGTAGTTGCCAGTGAGGTAGTCATTGGGTGGGGTATTTGAGCTTGGGATTTTATTGGCAACGTTCGTTCCTATAGTGGAGAAGAAATCATTGAGTCTGCTTGCTGTTTCAGTTGGTGGGAGTTGGGGTTCATCTGGTTTTGTTAGTTCAATTTCGCTATTTCGTGATATCTTTTTTGTTCCTAGAATTTCAGATAGAGTTTTCCAGGTCTTTTTTATATCACCTCTTAAATTGGATAATCTGTTCTCATAATACAATTTTTTAGCCCTTCTTATCAGGCTGGTTAGGACTGATGAGTAACGTTTTGTTTGGTCTCTGATTATGTGACCCATTCTGCACTATTTTTCGTATAGGTGCTTTGTATTTATGGATTTGAGGATGCTGGGTGTTAGCCAGGGACTGTTCAGTCTCTTGGCTGTCATCTGTTTAGTTTTTTTTAGGGCAGTGCTTGTTATAGAGGTACTGGGTCTTTTTAAGGAAATTATTAATACATTCATCAATATCTGTATAGATTTCTAGCTCAGTGTACCAGTCAATGTTTGTCACTGCTGCTGTGAAGTTATTAACCCCTTCAGGGTCCAAGGCCAAAATCTGAAGTGGTGCTCCAGTGTCAAAAAAATTTTGAAAAAAAAAAAAAAATTATTTTTTCTTACAGAATTAAAGAGCATATTTTTGTGAAGGTAATAAGACAAAAAAAAAATTCTGATCAGTACTTACCGAGATACAGTGCCAAGAAGTTCGTCGAAAATGATGTGGTGGCGGCAACATCGATGAATTCCACATACGCGCATTACATTATTTTGCGGTTTTTGTTGTTTTTTCTTTTCTTTTCCAATTTTTTTCTATTCCTACTAACATTTGGGGCCTGAGAGACCAATACTGTATATAATGTATATATATAAACTCAATGTATTGAACACAATAACCGCACTCAAGTTATTATCATATTATTGTTTACCACTGTTGTTTATTACAATAAACATGCACAAATATTGTATAATACTAATGTTCTATCATATATTTACATATTTACAATCACTGGACATGGTTTTAGAACTGCTGGAGCTTGTGGAACTCCTTGAAACAAGGCACCATGCACAGAGGCACCTTACATTCCTCACACATAAACCGAGTGTCTTTGCGTCTTTGTTGCCGTCTTTTTGTTTGTGCACAGACGATGCATCTCTTCTGAGCAAATTTCTTCTGAGTTGAAGGAAGTTGTATTATGAAATGATCACCTTCCCTCCTCAAACGCTTGAGTATATCCTGAGGAATTCGAAGACCGTGTTGTATAGCAGGTGTTCTTACCTGGTACTTCATTATGAGTTGTCTGGCAACAGACAAACAAAATTCACCATATGGTGGTCTGTTGCCAGTCTTTATTTGGTACATATTATATGCATTGAGCATTGAAATGTCCATGAGATGGAAGAAAAGTTTCATGTACCACTTGTAACTCTTATGAACACAGTCAACAAAACCAATCTGCATGTCACATTTGTCAACCAAGCGCATGTTTTGTGTATAATCAATCACTGTCACTGGTTTTCGAATACGTTCATTAGTCACTCGACCAACTTTGCCACTGTCTTGCATTTCATTACGGTGAATGGTTGTCAACAATGTGACATCTTGTTTGTCATGCCACCGTAATGCCATGATGTCATTGGCAGTAAACACCTGCACATCATCACCACGAGCACCTGCGTTGAGCCTGGGCATATGTTTACGATTAGAACGCACTGTGCCACACACATCTGTCTTGTTCACTCGCATGAAATCACTGAGTAATGGGCTTGTGTACCAGTTATCGGTATATAATGTATGCCCCTTACCAAGATAAGGTGCCATCATGTTTCTCACTACGTCACCTGAGATACCCAATAACATCTTGGTATCTTTCAATGTTTTACTACCCGTGAATACAACAATATCCAACACCAGGCCACTGTCACAATCACAGAGTACAAACAGTTTTACACCAAAGCGTTTCCTCTTGCTCGGTATATACTGCTTGAATGACAGTCTACCTTTGAACAAAATCAAAGACTCGTCAATTACAAGATTCTTGAATGGATAAAAGTATATGCTGAACTTTTGTTTGAGATACATGAAAACATTTCTAATCTTGTAAAACCTGTCACTTCTGTCAGGCCTGGTTTTGTCAGAGAAGTGCAACATACGTAAGAGTAAGATAAACCTGTTCACTGGTATGATTTCACTGAAGACCGGGGTAGAAATTAGCCGATCTGTGGACCAGTATGCTTTTATATTATGCTTATAGACGTGAGGCATAAGCATTATTGTTGCAAAAAGCAAATACATTTCTGCAACAGTCGTCTCTTTCCACCTGTGTAGTCTTGACTGTGGTGATAAGATCGTATTTGCCATGGTGTACTCAAAATACTTATTACTTTCCCTGACAATAATTTCCATCAATTGCTGGTCAAAGAATAATTCAAAGAATTCCAGTTCATTGGCTGTGGTTCCAAGGGGACAAGTAGGTAGAATTCCACTTTGAGAGTCATCAAAGTGGTGAGGCTTGGGAACAAAATTGGGATTTTGCTGCCAATCCCACATACGGTTTGCTGGTGGATACTGGACATCATAGGCTGGTTGTGCGGGTGGTTGTGGTTGTGGTGGGCTGGTGGCTGGCGCTCCGCTTTGTCCTTGAACTGACGAGTCAGCAGCGTGGGTCCCAGCGTGGCCTGGTGAGTCATGCATGGCGGTGCCACTACCACCGCCACTACCATCACCACTAACACCATCCACTGATGCCTGTGGTCTATCCATGCCAAGTGTAGCCACATCATCCTCACTATCACTACCTAAAACTGGTGTCGGGCCACGGGATGTACTCCGGGATGTACTCCGTCCCCTGGGCACAGCTAGGTTACACTACCCGAGCGCATGTGGCAGAGAACATACTGACACTTCACTGGTGAATATGATTCCTCACTATCACTACTCGAATGATCATCGAGCGCAATAAAATCACAGTCCACGTCACTATCATCATCATTACTGAAGTCAGAGGCCTGGCCACGTGAAAATATTAGTTTTCTCTTGCGATGAGGAACAACCGACCGTGAGTCACGAGTGCCCACACCAGAGGTAGAAGGTTGAGGATCGTCAGGGTTTTCTGCACTATTATCGATACCCTGGTCATTCTTTTCGGTCACTAACTGATCAAAGTCGTAGAATTCGTCTTCATTTCCACTTCCATCAGTGTCAGAACTATCAGATAGGAAGAGGAGAGTCCCAATTTTCCGGGGAGTGAGAGCTGACTTGCGACGAGGCATGGTGAATAAGGGTAACTGAGCCGGCGTTCCCACAATGCTATGCGGGCGCCTAGATTTTTTGTTTATGGCGCACACCCACCACGCAGACCCGTTCTCTCACATGTAGGCCTATGAGCATTTTCGCACTAAATTTGACGGCGCTAGAATTTTGGCATAAATCTACGGTTTGGACACTCAACATAAAGCCGTTGATCCACGGGACGGACCCTGAAAGGGTTAATGGCTGCCTCATTGTGAAGTCTGAAAGTGACTTTAGTAGTGTCTAGGGGTAATTTGCCAAGATTTGTTATGAGGAAGGTAGGGTAGTGGTCTGTGATATTGTCTGTGATTATGCCTGATTTTAAAGGGGATATAGTGTTGGTCCAGATGTGGTCTAGTAGGGAAACACTAGTCTGTGTAACTCTTGTAGGTTTTGTTACTGTTGGTAGCAACATGCAGTTACTCACAGTGTTTGTGAATTCAGTAATATGTGTGTTCTGGTCTTGCAGGAGATTTATATTGAAGTCACCTGAGAGTAGTAAGCGATCTTTATTCATGCGTGCATCAGTTATCATACTTCCTAGGTTTTCACTAAAACGGCTAATGTTTGACTGTGGTACTCTGTAGATGTTTATCACTGTGAGAGGTTTTTGTAGGTATTTGGATTTGAATTTAGCTATTATATATTCCCCAAGTTCATCCCTTGTGCAAGTAGTAGTGATACATTCTAGTTGGTCTGAGTAATATATAGCTGTGCCACCCCCTTGTTGATCTGGCCTACAGTTGTGTATGGCTGAGTAACCAGGAATGGCATAGACATCTGTAGTATCAGGCTTTAGCCAGGTTTTGGTGAGAGTAATGATGGACATACTGGCATATAGGGAATATATATGAGGTCACTGTAATGCTTGCTTAAAGATCTGATATTGTAGTTAAAGACAGTCATGTTGTTGTTGGCTCTGAGAAGTGCCTTCGATTGTTCTGCTGTGTAGTAATTACAGTTACTGTTTGATTCATTTAAGTCATTAAATAAGAGGTTGGTATCAGGATCAATACTTGTAATCATAAGATTTAGAGTGAATCTATAGTAAGAATTAAGTATAAGACAAAGTAAATATTCTAAAGCTAAAAAATAGCCCCTGAATTATTTTAACAAATGTAAAAGAAGTAGACATTTACTAAAAAAGAGAAGAAGAAAAACTTTATAAAACTGGGATGCTTGAATGTGCGTGGATGTAGTGCGGATGACAAGAAACAGATGATTGCTGATGTCATGAATGAAAAGAAGTTGGATGTCCTGGCCCTAAGCGAAACAAAGCTGAAGGGGGTAGGGGAGTTTCGGTGGGGGGAAATAAATGGGATTAAATCTGGAGTATCTGAGAGAGTTAGAGCAAAGGAAGGGGTAGCAGCAATGTTGAAGGATCAGTTATGGAAGGAGAAAAGAGAATATGAATGTGTAAATTCAAGAATTATGTGGATTAAAGTAAAGGTTGGATGCGAAAAGTGGGTCATAATAAGCGTGTATGCACCTGGAGAAGAGAGGAATGTAGTGTTAGAGTGTTCAGCAGAAGTTTGTGGTTACAGGAAAGTGGGTGCGGGAGGGAAGAGGAGCGATTGGTGGAATGATGATGTAAAGAGAGTAGTAGGGGAGAAAAAGTTAGCATATGAGAAGTTTTTACAAAGTAGAAGTGATGCAAGGAGGGAAGAGTATATGGAGAAAAAGAGAGAGATTAAGAGAGTGATGAAACAATGTAAAAAGAGAGCAAATGAGAGAGTGGGTGAGATGTTATCAACAAATTGATAACAAATTGAAAATAAGAAAAAGTTTTGGAGTGAGATTATCAAGTTAACCCTTTCAGGGTCCAAGGCCAAAATCTGAAGTAACGCACCAGTGTCCAAGAATTTTAAAAAAAAAAATTTGTTATTTTTTCTTATGAAATCATAGAGAATCTTTTTGTGAAGGTAATAAAACAAAAAGTACGAAATTTGGTGGAAAATTGACGAAATTATGCTCTCGCGAATTTCGATGTGTCAGCGATATTTACGAATCGGCGATTTTGCCGACTTTGACTCCCATTTTAGGCCAATTACATTATTCCAATCAACCAAATTCTTAGCTATTTCACTAGTATTACTTCTATTCTATCGATTGAGCACAAGAAATCGCCAAGTCAACTGTTTCAACTACAAAATAAAGTGATCGGAAATTGTTAATTTGGCCAATTTAACACAAAGTTCAAAATATTCCAATTTCAAAATAGGGTCCAGAATAAACAATGTAGGCATTCCTGGCACTAAACTAACATTTCCTCTGTTCATTAGTTATGTTTTGAGGCTTTACAAATAAATTCCATTTTGATTTTTTATTCACATAATGAATTTTTATTCACACCAAAAAATAGAAGATTTACTGTTATGCAATACTGTAATAATTGTATAAATATCATCACCATATTTGTGAATGTATATTAGACCCACCAGCTGACGTGTATTAGATGTGTGAGGTCGTTTGTTTACTCTTGAATATCGGCAAAAATTTAACATTTCCGCTACTTCGAGCTCAGTTTCAAGCCATTTCCAGTGCTAAAACCAATCAAAATCATCTCTATTTCTGTAATATGTCTTCCATTCTATCAAATGAGACCAAGAAATCGCAAATACATCTATAAAAAACATACGAAAAAACACTGCAAATTTGCTGTTTTAATCGAAAAATCATGATTTCAGTTTTTTTCTCTCATTATACACAGTGTGCTGCAGGATCTGTTTTATGTGGTGCACACATACCACACAGATGTATTCTCTCATATCTAGGCCCAAATGTACCACTCACAGTTTATCAGAGTGAGCTGAGCTCATGGCGTAGATCTACGGTTTGGACACTCACCGTAAAGCCGTAGATCTACGGGACAGACCCTGAAAGGTTTAAGGGTCAACACCCTCACAGTCTCATCCCAGACTAGGTGGATGGCCTGATCAACCTGGTTGTTGATGCTAGCCACAGAAGCTCAACATAGGCACCAAAGCTCATTTGATAATGTTTTTTTTTTCAGATAAAGATATGTATAAATACTGTTACGTAAATTATCATACATATTACACATATTGTTATTGCCTTATTAATCTTAAGTTAGTCTTAAGTTTTCCCGAAATGCTCTGCATATTAACACTTAAACTGTCCAAACGTAGACCTACGTTTTTTCAACATTTGAAAGTATGTAAAAAAAGTAGATCTTCTTTTCTTTTTTTACATTTGAAAACGTGTAAAAAAAACTTTGATCTACGTTTTTTTTTTTTGCTATATTTGAAAATAAGTAAGAAAAAAGGGGAAAACTACTTTTGAAGCACTACGCATATGAACATAGATCTGCTTGGACAGTTTAACCCCTTCAGGGTCCAAGGCCAAAATCTGAAGTGGTGCTCCAGTGTCAAAGAAATTTTGAAAAAAAAAAAAAAATTATTTTTTCTTACAGAATTAAAGAGCATATTTTTGTGAAGGTAATAAGACAAAAAAAAAATTCTGATCAGTACTTACCAAGATACAGTGCCAAGAAGTTTACTCAAAATGACCTGGTGGCGGCAACATCGACGATTTCCACATACGCACATTACTTTATTTAACGTTTTTTGTAGTTTTTCTTTTCTTTTCTAATTTTTTTCTTTTCCTACTAACATTTGGGGCCTGAGAGACCAATACTGTATATAATGTATATATATAAACTCATTGTATTGAACACAATAACTGCACTAAAGTTATTATCATATTATTGTTTGCCACTTTTGTTTATTACAATAAACATGCACAAATCTTGTACAATACTAATGTTCTATTATATATTTACATATTTACAATCACTGGACATGGTTTTAGAACTGCTGGAGCTTGTGGAACTCCTTGAAACAAGGCACCATGCACAGAGGTACCTTACATTCCTCACACATAAACCGAGTGTCTTTGCGTCTTTGTTGCCGTCGTTTTGTTTGTGAACAGACAACACATCTCTTCTGAGCAAATTTCTTCTTAGTTGAAGGAAGCTGTATTATGAAATGATCACCTTCCCTCCTCAAACGCTTGAGTATATTCTCAGGAATTCGAGGACCTTGTTGTATAGCAGGTGTTGTTACCTGGTACTTCATTATGAGTTGTCTGACAACAGAAACAAAATTCACCATACGGTGGTCTGTTGCCAGTCTTCATTTGGTACATACTAAATGCATTGAGCATTGAAATGTCCATGAGATGGAAGAAAAGTTTCTTGTACCACTTGTAACGCTTATGAACACAATCAACAAAGCCAATCTGCATGTCACATTTGTCAACCAAACGCATGTTTTGTGTATAATCAATCACTGTCACTGGTTTTCGAATACGTTCATTAGTCACTCGATCAACTTTGCCACTGTCTTGCATCTCGTTACGGTGAATGGTTGTCAACAATGTGACATCTCGTTTGTCATACCACAATAATGCCATGATGTCACTGGCAGTAAACACTTGCACGTCATCACCACGAGCGCCTGCATTGAGCCTGGGCATATGTTTACGATTAGAACGCACTGTGCCACACACATCTGTCTTGTTCACTCGCAAGAAATCACTGAGTAAAGGGCTTGTGTACCAGTTATCAGTATATAATATATGCCCCTTACCAAGATAAGGTGCCATCATGCTTCTCACTACATCACCTGAGATACCCAAAAACATCTTGGTATCTTTCAATGTTTTACTTCCTGTGTATACAACAATATCCAACACCTGGCCACTGTCACAGAGTACAAACAGTTTTATACCAAAGCATTTCCTCTTGCTTGGTATATAATGCTTGAATGACAGCCTACCTTTGAACAAAATCAAAGACTCATCAATTACAAGATTCTTGAATGGATAAAAGTACATGCTGAACTTTTGTTTGAGATACATAAAAACATTTCTAATCTTGTATAACCTGTCACTTCTGTCAGGCCTGGTTTTGTCAGAGAAGTGCAGCATACGTAACAGTAAGATAAACCTGTTCACTGGGATGATTTCACTGAAGACCTGGGTAGAAATTAGCCGATCTGTGGACCAGTATGCTTTTATATTATGCTTATAGACATGAGGCATAAGCATTATTGTTGCAAAAAGCAAATACATTTCTGCAACAGTCATCTCTTTCCACCGGTGTAGTCTTGACTGTGGTGATATCATCGTATTTGCCATGGTGTACTCAAAATACTTGCTACTTTCCCTGATAATAATTTCCATCAAGGGCTGGTCAAAGAATATTTGAAAAAATTCCAGTTCATTGGCCGTGTTTCCAAGGGAACAAGTAGGTAGAATTCCACTTTGAGAGTCATCAAAGTGGTGGAGCTTGGGAACAAAATTGGGATTTTGCTGCCAATCCCAGATACGGTTTGCTGGTGGATACTAGACATCATAGGCTGGTTGTGCAGGTAGTTGTGGTTGTGGTGGGCTGGTGTCTGATGCTCCGCTTTGTCCTTGAACTGTGGAGTCAGCAGCGTGGGTCCCAGCCTGGGTTGGTGAATCACGCATGGCTGTAGCACTACCATCACAACTACCAGCATCTACTGATGCCTGTGGTCTATCCATGCCAAGTGTAGCCATATTATCCTCACTTTCACTGTCTATTCCTGGTGTAGGGCCACGGGATGTACTCCGGAATGTACTCTGTCCCCTGGGCACTGCATAGGGTACACTACCCGAGCGCATGAGGCGGCGTACATACCGACGCTTCACTGGTGAATATGTTTCCTCACTATCACTACTCGAATGATCGTCAAGAACAATAAAATCACAATCCATGTCACTATCATCATCATTACTGAAGTCAGAGGCCTGGCCATGCAAAAATAATAGTTTTCTCTTGAGTTGAGGTACAACTGACCATGACTGAGGAGTGCCCACACCAGAGGTAAAAGGTTGAGGATCATCAGGGTTTTCTGCGCTATTATCGATATCCTGGTCATTCCTTTCGGTCACTAACTGATCAAAGCCAAAGAATTCGTCTTCATTTCCACTACCATCAGTGTCAGAACTATCAGATAGGAAGAGGAGAGTCCCAATTTTCCTTGCAGTGAGAGCTGCCTTGCGACGAGGCATGGTGAACAAGGGTAACTGAGCCGGTGTTCCCACAATGCTATGCGGGCGCCTAGATTTTTTGTTTATGGCGCACACCCACCACACAGACCTGTTCTCTCACATGTAGGCCTATGAGCATTTTTGCGCTAAATTTGACGGCACTATAATTTTGGTGTAGATCTACGGTTTGGACACTGAACATGAAGCCGTAGATCTACGGGACGGACCCTGAAAGGGTTAAGGGTTAAGGAGCTTCCTGCATGCTCATCTAAATGTCATTCACCATTGTACATTGTATCATGCTGAAATAATAATTATTATTATTATTATTATTATTATTATTATTATTATTATACATAGCATATGTGCAGATTACCTAGGATCCCATCAAAATCGAACAAAATGACTTATTCCATTGGGGGACTGACTAGAGAAATATGTCTAGTTCCTCCCTGAAGACAGCCAAAAGTCTGATGGTAATATCCCTCATAGATGAAGTTATAATATTTTCAAGTCTTGGTCCCCCCACAAAAAACAACAAAAGTTTATTTCTTTGCAAAGGTTACAATGTGTATTTACATTTCATAATTTGATTGGTACAAAGAAAGCCACTATCATGCCGAGGCATTTAGTATAACAGTTATTGAGTTTTCCCTTAGTGTACTCACTGTACTCCTGCTTTTCATTGAGAACATAGCACCATCTGCCAAGCCTTTACTTTCATGGGAAATGATTCGAGTAGATCTGGGACCAATCTTTCTAGAGTATTCTGTGTGTAGATTATAACACATCTCACTCGTCTACATTCCAAGAATTACAGATCAAGGTACAGTGGACCCTCAGTTAACGATATTAATCCGTTCCAGAGAGCTTTTCCTTAACTGATTTTATTGTTATCCGAATTAATTTTCCCCATAAGAAATAATGGAAATCTAATTAATCCATTTCAGACATCCAAAAGTATTAAACAAAATAATTTTTTTACGTGAAATATACATTTCCCTACACAGAAAACAATGATACATGAAGAATAAGACAATAATAACATCACACTTACCTTTATTGAAGACATGGTGATGTATGGAAGATGGGAGGGAGGGGAGAGGATGGAGGAGTTTACAATTGTTTGGAAGGGGAATCCCACTCCATAAAGACTTCAGGTACCAAGTTCTTATCCTGGTTTACGTCCCTTCTTTGTTTTTTAATGCCACTAGGACCAGCTTGAGAGCCATTGGACCCCTGTCACTCCAAAAAGTTTTCCAGAGAGGTCTGTTTCTGGCATATGTTAGGAATTGTGTTGGGGGGACACAAGGTAGTCCTTCAATATGACACTAATATCAGCTCTTTGGCTTATTTATCTAGCACAGTTCATCTACTATGACATAATAAACAATATTAATAACATAGAAACATGACATACTCTAGAATGAATAAAATATGTTATTAAGTATGTCACGAGTGTTGCTGTGTTGTTGTTGTTGGGTGTATAAGGGCCAATGAGAGCGTAAGCTGTACATAATGGTGGTGAAGGCAGCAGAGGCGGTAGAGACTAGAGACGGCGGTGTTGTCAGTCGCCCTACATAACTCCAACAACATCGGAGGAGTTAGGTTCGTGCTGTCCTTTTTCTATCGATTAATTGCTTAACTTACTTGCTACAGTTAACCCTTTTAGGGTTTCTGATGTACTAGTATGGCTTACGCACCAGGGTTATTGACGTACTAGTACGCCTAAATTCTAGCACCCTCAAATCTAGAAAGAGAAAGCTGGTAGGCCTACATATGAAAGAATGGGTCTATGTGGTCAGTGTGCGCAGTATAAAAAAATCCTGCAGCACACAGTGCGTAATGAGAAAAAAAAAAAATTGTGTTTTTGGTTTAAAACAGCGAATTTGCACTGTATTTTCGTATGGTATTTATGGTTCTATTCTAGTTTTCCTGGTCTTATTTTATAGAATGGAAGACATATTACAGAAATTGAGATGATTCTGATTGGTTTCACAATGAAAAGTACCTTGAAATTGAGCTCAAAGTAACAGAAATGTTTGATTTTTGCCAAAGTTCAAAAGTAAACAAATCATGCCACACGTCCAATACACGTCAACTGGTGAGTCTAATATTCTTTCAAAAGTGCGCTGATATTATTTATACCATTTCTACACTAATACAGTAGTCTGCATAATAGTAAATCTTCTATTTTTTGTGAGAATAAAAATTCTAAGTGGAAAGCAAAAGAAATGTAAGAGGGGCCTGGGGACATGACTAATGAACAGAGGAAATGTTATTTTAGTGCCAGAAATGTCCTTCTTGTTTATTCTGGACCCTATCTGGAAATTGGCATCTTTTGAAATTTGTGTGAAATTGGCAAAATTGCTAATTTCTGACCACTTTATTGGATAGTTGAAATCGGTAAATGGGTAGCTTCTTGTACTCATTCGATAGAAAAAGTTCTAGCGAAATAGTTATGATTTTTGTCGACTAGTACACTGGAATTGGCCAAAAATAGGGCTCAAAGTGGGCAAAATCGCCGATGCATAAACATCGTCGAGACCGCTAACTTCGTGAGAGCATAATTCCGTAAGTTTTCCATCAAATTTCATAATTTTGGTGTCATTAGGATTGGGAAAAGATCCTCTATCTTTACATGAGATTTTTTTTTTTTTTCCGAAAAATTTTCGACCCTGAGAACAAGTTTTGGAGAGGGCCTCTCGACCCTGAAAGGGTTAATGCTACACTTTACCGCTGGCTGCTGCTATGCCTTTATAGACTCCAGCTGCTTTAGTATCGTACATATTGCAGAATCACTGAAAAAGGCACATTCTCCCCTCTCTCTCAGCCCTTTACCAAAGGGCTGGCTGGCACTAGAAGCCCATGGTGGCTTATTTAGCAGTTACAAGCACTAAAACACTGAAATACAAAATGTATCACATGTACGCATGGAATCGTCCATTGGCTTGTAAACAATGGCACACTAGCCACACTGGAGTGGCCAGACGGCTCAGGCTGGGCGGACAAGTTCTGGACGAATGTCCTTAACTGAGTTTTTTATCGTTAACCGAGCCAATATTTTGATGCAAAAACGTATTAGTATCCGATTTTATTGCTATCTGATGGCATCATTAACTGAGGGTCCACTGTACTTCAAATGTTCTTAATTTAAGTGCTTGAGGTTCACTGCACATTCTCTAGGTCTGCCATAATGCCTGCCTTAAATGGAGCTGTTAATATAACAGCAGTACATGTACTCCATTATTATTCTTATTATTATTATGGGGAGCGCTAAACCAGTATGGATTATAGTGCCTGTGGGGGAGGCATTCAGGCTTAATTCAGGGAACTGGAGAACAGATCGAATTCCCTGTATCAAGAGCCCCTCACTAGCATCAAGGAACCTCCCTTGATGAGTGGAATGGTCTGCCTAGTAAGGTTATCGAAGCTAAAACCTTGGGCAGATTCAAATTTAAGTTGGATAAGTACATGAGTGAGAGGGGTTGGATTTGAGTGGACTTGCACTTGAGTAAATAGAATTATCAAAGCTTATTGCTTGGGTAGCATTTATTCTGTTAATGGGTTGGATTTGTGAAGGACCTGCCTAGTATGGGCCAACAGGCCTACTGCAGTGTTCCTCCTTTCTTATGTTTTCAAGGTTCTAGTAATCCTGCCTATTATTTTTCTTGAAGTTGTGACAGTAACACTACTGTGATCCTTGAAGGTGAGATTTTCTGACATGATCACTCCAAGATCTCTCACACTAGTCTTAAGCACTCATGAGTGATCCAAGTCTGTTTTATACTTCATTCCAGTCTTAATTTTTCGATCTTTCCATAATGGAATATGTATTGTTGTCAGTGGCTCACTGGAAAACTGTTTGTATCAGCTTGAAGGTTAGCAGTGTCCACAATGGATGCCACTCTCAGATACTAGTTTCATCTGCAAAGGAAGATATGCTGCTATGATTTATGCCTCTGTCTATGTTGAACATGGGAATAAGGAAACAGGGGCCAGTACTGTGCCTTGGGGGAACAGCCTTTTCACTATAACTGCCTCTAATTTTACTTTGGTCACTATTACACTTTGGGTTCTATTCGTTAAAATAGACCACCATGGTCACACTTATCAAAGGCTTTTGCAAAATCAGTATACACTACGTCGTCGTAAGTTTCAGTCTCCTGTGTGCAGGTTATTTGTGTATCTGCATTTTGCTTGTCTTCCACTACATCTAAAACCATATCATAATGGTCAAGCAATTGTGAGGAAGGAGCTAGCTGCTCTAAACTTATGCTGCCCTTAGTTGTGCAATTGCCAATTCCATGTGATTAGCAGTCTCACTTCTCAACTCTCATGAAGAATAAAAAGGTACAACATCGTGACTGGAACAATACATAAATAACCTGTACACATGTTAGGTTAAAGGACACAAATCCTTTTACTGGCACTATGTGTCAGTAATTCTACCAACCAAAGTACAAACTGCACATAAGAGAATGAAACTTGTGACGACATTTCGATCCAACTTGGACCATTAATTAGTCACACACAGGTGCAAAGGGAAAAGAGCCAGTACAGAAACTGACTCCCTTCCCTTCCCTTCAAGCTTCTGTGTGATTAGTTAATGGTCAAAAATGGACTAAATGTCTTCAAAAGTTTCATTCTACCATGTGTGGGGCTACTGGTGTACTCTAAAATATTTTGATAATATGGTACATCAGCACTATTGGTCTACAGTTTTTTGTGATTGCTTTGCTACCACCTTTGTGGAATGGGGGCTATGTCAGTGATTTTTCAAGAACTGTGAGATGATTCCTATGTCTAGGCGGCGGCGGTGGCGGCGGCTGCTCCTCCTCCTCCTCCTCCTCCTCCTCCACAGAATATTCAAAGCATGAGACAGTGGTTTTCAAAGAATACAAAGAACACAATGAGTCAGAGGCTGGCATATAGTGCAGGGGCATGCAATCAATGGCATTTTCAAAGTCTAGCAGGGTTAGAGTTACTGTATGTCAAAAAATCATGAAGATGTAGGCACAATTTTGAGCCTCATCCATGAAAATCTCATTTGGATTGTCAGTCTTTAGATTAACTAATAGCTCACTGAACAAAGACCCATAATGCAACTTCAGTATTTCACCCATTTCCTTGTTGTCATCAGTATAGATTCCATCTCCTTTATGCAAGGACCCAATAGTGGATGTGGGTTTTGTCCAAGATTTTTCACACAAAATGTATTTAGGACTTCTTGCAATTTCATTTATTTTTTTGTTGCCTCTGCCTCTTTCAGACCTTCTATGATGCATTCAGTTAGTAAGTAAGTTTATTCAGGTATACACAAATACAGTTACATAGATTATCATACATAGCAGCATATATGTAAAGTACCTAGGATAACCCAAAAAGTCAAGACAGAGTGACTTATTTCCATTGGGGTCCTTTTACATTATTATTATAAAGGTGATAATATCTTATTATTATTCTATAATGGAGATAACATCTTATTATCATACTATTAAGACTATCTACTACACGAGGGTCATTAAGACTATCTACAATACGAGAGTCATTACTAGTAATACGGTAAAATTACATGTGTGTTAGCTAAAAAAATAAAAAATCATTCCCCTTCCTTTCTTTAGCTACTTTCATTAGACACCTTTTGGCTCTCTTCTTGAACTGGTTCATGCTATGACTGGCTTTGACATGTGTTGGCAGTCTGTTCCTTTCTTTATTGCTGTACAATAAAACGTGTTTGAAGCCTGACCACTGACTGTGGCTACTACAAAGTTGTGCTCTCTCCCCCTAGTACTATGATTGCTTTGGTTCCCAACCTTCACAAAATTGGCAGCAAAATATTCTGTACACTGTTTGTGGGCAATTTTAAATACATGATTTAGCTTCAGTTGTTTTACTCTGTCTTCAACATTCAACATATCCAACTGCTGTAATTCATCCTGGCCTACATGCTCTCTTGGACCCAGGTCCAGGATGAATCTTACCATTTTGTTCTGGGTGATTTGCAGTCTATCTTTCAGTTTTTTGTCAAGGCAGAGTACCATGAAGAGCAAGCGTAATCCATATGACACTGTATAAGGGCTAGACATAGGGTCCTGTGAGCCTCAGTAGGTAGACACTGTGCTGTCTATAGAGGAATCTCAGTCTGGCATTTGCTTTCTTTACTACACTGTTCCCTATCAATTCTCTTGACATGCATGGGTCAAAGATTCCCAGATATTTTACTAAGGAAACCAAAGTGATGGGCTCTCCATTACACTGGACATTAAAATTATTTACCCTTCTCAGTTTATGTTTCGTGCCAAAGAGAATGGTTTCAGTTTTCCTGAGGTGTAATGATAGTTTGTTGTCTACTAACCATTTGCTGCAGGACTCCAGTTCCAGTGTTAATACATTAGCTATATATTGTGGGTCTTTACCTGACACTAACAGAGCACTGTCATCTGCATACAGTAGGAGTTTGCACTTGACACTGATGGTCATGTCGTTTATATAACATAGGAATAATAAGGGACAAGGAATACTACCTTGGGGACCTCCACATGCTATCGGCATGGGTTCTGATTCCGCTTTGTTGATTTTTGACAATTTGTCTCCCATTGCTAAGGTAGGACTTAAACCAGTCTACAGAACCTATACCAACAGCTTGAAGTTTCTTACATAATATAATGTGGTTGACAGTATCGAAGGCCTTTTACAGGTCTAAGGTTACCATACCTATGAGGTTCCCATTGACATTTCAGTTCTCATGTAATCCATCAGATTTATTAGGGAGGTGTCGGTTGAGTAAGATCTTCTAAAGCCTGATTGATAGCTATGGAGAATGTTGTTGTCATTAAGGTACTTAACTACCTGGCAGTACACTGCCCTCTCTAGAATTCTGGATATTATACTGAGTATACTAACAGGCCTATAGTTGCTTACATCAGACCTACTATTTTTCTTGAATATAGGAGTAGCTCTGGCTTCCTTGAACCCCTCCGATACGGTATTAGTGGTGATGGA
>NC_091360.1:17976949-18044449 GCF_038502225.1 Cherax quadricarinatus
TTTCTTGGTCTCATTTGATAGAATGGAAGACATATTACAGAAATAGAGATGATTTTGATTGGTTTTAGCACTGGAAATGGCTTGAAACTGAGCTCAAAGTAGCGGAAATGTTAAATTTTTGCCGATATTCAAGAGTAAACAAACGACCTCACACGTCTAATACACATCAGCTGGTGGGTCTAATATACATTCACAAATATGGTGATGATATTTATACAATTATTACAGTATTGCATAACAGTAAATCTTCTATTTTTTGGTGTGAATAAAAATTCATTATGTGAATAAAAAATCAAAATGGAATTTATTTGTAAAGCCTCAAAACAACTAATGAACAGAGGAAATGTTAGTTTAGTGCCAGGAATGCCTACATTGTTTATTCTGGACCCTATTTTGAAATTGGAATATTTTGAACTTTGTGTTAAATTGGCCAAATTAACAATTTCTGATCACTTTATTTTGTAGTTGAAACAGTTGACTTGGCGATTTCTTGTGCTCAGTCGATAGAATAGAAGTAATACTAGTGAAATAGCTAAGAATTTGGTTGATTGGAATAATGTAATTGGCCTAAAATGGGAGTCAAAGTCGGCAAAATCGCCGATTCGTAAATATCGCTGACATATCAAAATTCGCGAGAGCATAATTTCGTCAATTTTCCACCAAATTTCGTACTTTTTGTTTTATTACCTTCACAAAAAGATTCTCTACGATTTCATAAGAAAAAATAACAAATTTTTTTTTTTTTGAAAATTCTTGGACACTGGTGCGTGACTCCAGATTTGGGCCTTGGACCCTGAAAGGGTTAAGAATGTTATAAGAGTACATTGTTCCACACTTTTAATCAAAATACAGTGGACCCTCGGTTAACGGCCATAATCCGTTCCAGAAGGTCGGCCTAAATCCGAAAAGGCCAAAAACCGAAATAATATTTCCCATAAGAATTAATGTAAATCCAATTAATTCGTTTCAGACACCCAAAAATATTAACAAAAAATACTTTTAAAGATTAACTATAGTTTTACATACAGAAAACTATGAGAAACAAATATAAAGCACAAATTTTAATGATAAATGAACATTACATACCTTCATTGCAGAGACTTGTTGGAATATTGAAGAAGGCAGGAGGGGAGAGGGAGTTAGGAATCCCCAACTCCCTCTCCCCTCTGTGTAGTGTAGTGCCCATGGGCTACACTACAGAGCCATATTATTACACTACACAGCCATAGTAATACTATGTTCACTGAGTGTTTTCAACACCTACCTTTAGATGCCATCATAAACAAGGGGAGAAGTAATGAATAATTCATGCTGAGAATTGTAAACAAATGCATATGAAGGGCAGTTACAGGGCGAGACACCAGATTCACAGTTTTCTCTAATGCTGAATCAGAGAAAACATAATGTTTACTCTCTGCCCGGCTCTCCACTCGATAGCATATAAACATTGCATGTTTATATGCTATGTTTATATCCTATATAACTTATATTTTATATAAATTAAGAAAATATCATAGATGGATTAATGAAAATGTCTATATTAACCTAAACTACAACATTTAATGTGCTCAAAAGTGATTTATTATGCGTCCAATACAGCCAATCTCCAAAATAACGGCCAATAACGAGAAAAGAATTTTGGCCAAAAGAGCGGGTGAAAACCGAAACAGCCGATAACTGAGGGTCCACTTTATAGACTACAGCTTAACCCTTTCAGGGTCCAGAGGCCAAATTTCAAAGTGCACACCAGGGTCCAAGAATTAAAAAAAAAAAAAAAATTTTGTTATTTTTTCTTATGAAATGGTAGAGAATCTTTTTCTGAAGGTAATAAAACAAAAAGTACAAAATTTGATGGAAAATTGACGAAATTATGCTCTCGTGAATCTTGATATGTCAGCGATATTTACGAATTGGCAATTTTGCCGACTCTGATTCCCATTTTAGGCCAATTACATTATTCCAGTTGACCAAATACTTAGCTATTTCACTAGTATTACTTCTATTCTATCGACTGAGCACAAAAAATCACCAAGTCAACTGTTTCAACTACAAAATAAAGTGATCGAAAATTGGTAATTTGGCCAATTTAACACAAAGTTCAAAGTATTCCAATATCAAAATAGGGTTCAGAATAAACAATGCAAGCATTCCTGGCACTAAACTAAAATTTCCTCTGTTCATTAGTTACGTTTTGAGGCTTTACAAATGAATTCCATTTTGATTTTTTATTCACATAATGAATTTTTATTCAAACCAAAAAATAGAAGATTTATTGTTATGCAATATTGTAATAACTGTATAAATATCATCACCACATTTGTGAATGTATATTAGACCCACCAGGTGGCGTGTATTAGACGTGTGAGGTCGTTTGTTTACTCTTGAACATCGACAAAAATTTAACATTTCCCCTACTTTGAGCTCAGTTTCAAGTCATTTCCAGTGCTAAAACCAATCAAAATCATTTCTATTTCTGTAATATATCTTCCATTCTATCAAATGAAACCAAGAAATCGCAAATACAACTATAAAAAAAAACATACGAAAAAACACTGCAAATTCAGTTTTATTCGAAAATCACGGTCTCAGTTTGTTTTCTCTCATTATACACTGTGTGCTGCAGGATTTGTTTTATGTGATGCACACATACCACACAGATGTATTCTCTCATATCTAGGCCCAAATTTACCACTCACAGCTTATCAGAGAGAGCTGAGCTCATGGCGTTGATCTACGGTTTGGACCCTGAACCTAAAGCCATAGATCAACGGCACGGACCCTGAAAGGGTTAAACGAATAAATCTTTGAAATCTGTCCTAAAATACAGGTTTTTTGTATACAGCACTACAATAATAGGAACTTTGATTACAAAAGAATACAGTTTTGTAATAGAATGAAAGTATCAAGTGTCAAGGAAAATAAATGCTAGAAATGGAAACTAATGACCTCAACTTATTAACCCTTTGACTGTTTCAGGCCCCTTTCTGAAACTGTCATTCTATGTCGCCAAATATTCTAAAAAAAAAATTATTTTTTCTTATGAAATGATAGAGAATCTTTTCCCGATGGTAATGACACCAAAAGTTCGAAATTTGTCGAAAACTCACGGAATTACGCTCCCACGAAGTTAGCGGAATCGGCGACATATGTGTATTGGCGATTTTGCCGACTTTGAGCCCTGTTTTCAGCCAATTTCGTTGTTCCAGTTGACCAAACTCATAGCTACTTCCTTAGAACTCCATTTTATCTATCAGCTGAGTACAAGAAACCGTCCATTTACCAATTTGAACTACCCAATATAGTGCTCAGAAATTGGCAATTTGGCCAATTTCACGCAAATTAAAAAAGATGCCAATTTCAACATAGGGTCCAGAATTAACAAGGTAGACATTCGTGGCACTAAAATAGCATATCCTCTGTTCATTAGTCACATTTCTAGGCCCCTCTTATATTATTATTGCTTTCCATTTTGATTTTTTATTCATACAAAAAAATACAAAATTTACTGTTATGCAGACTACTACATTATTGTAAAAATGGTATAAATAATATCAGTGCACTAGTGAAAGAATATTAGACTCCCCAGGTGACGTGTATTGGACGTGTGGTGTGATTTGTTTACTCCTGAACATTGGTGAAAATCGAACATTTCCGCTACTTTGAGCACAGTTTCAAGGTCGTTTTCATCGTCAAAGTAATGAAAATCATCTCTATTTCTGTAATATGTTTTCCATTTTATCACCTAAGACCATGAAAACGCGAATACAATGATAAATACTATAGGAAAATACACCTCAAAACCGGCGTTTTATTCCAAAAAAACGATCCGAGTTTTTTTTTCTCATTACGCAATGTGTGCTGCAGGATTTTTTTTGTGGTGCACACTGATCACAAAGACCCATTCTCTCACATGTGGGCCTACCAGCTTTCTCCCGCTTGATTTGAAGCCGCTAGAATTATTGAATATATATACGTCAGAAACATTGGCTCGTAAGACGTATTTATGTCGAAAACAGTCAAAGGGTTAAACAGTACAGTGGACCCTCATTTCTTGTAATTAACACGTTCCAGAGAGTGTGACTAATGGTGAAATTGATGATTTGCGAAACCATTTCCCCATAAGAAATAATGTAAATCCAATTAATCCGTTCCAGACCAAAAGTATTAACAAAAAAAATTTTTTTACATGAAATATAGATTTACATACACAGAAAATACTGAGACATGAAGAATAAAACAATAATAATATCACACTTACCTTTATTAAAGACTCTTGTTGGTGTATGAATAAAAATACGTCATTACATTTGTTAGGAATTGTGGATGCGGCAGGGGAGTGTGTTTGGAGACAGGACAAGAGAGTCCTTCAATATGACACTTAATATCAACTCTACGGCTTATTTATCTATCATAATTCATCTAATGTGACACATAAACAATATTAATAACATAGAAACATGACATATACTCTAGAATAAATAAAATATGTCAATAAGCATGTCACGAGTGGTGCTGCGTTGTTGTTGGGTGTATAACGGCCATTGAAAGCATAAGTCTTACATAGTGGTGGTGAAGGTGGCAGCAGAGGCAGCAGTATTGTCAGTAGTAATATTTTTTTTTTTTTTAACAAGTCGGCCATCTCCCACCGAGGCAGGGTGACCAAAAAAGAAAGAAAATCCCCGAAAAGAAAATACTTTCATCGTTCAGCACTTTCACCTCACTCACACACAATCACTGCTTTTGCAGAGGTGCTCAGAATACAACAGTTTAGAAGTATATATGTATGTATAAAGATACACAACATATCCCTCCAAACTACCAATATCCCAAAACCCCTCCTTTAGAGTGCAGGCATTGTACTTCCCATTTCCAGGACTCAAGTCCGGCTATATAAAATAACTGGTTTCCCTGAATCCCTTCACTAAATATTACCCTGCTCACACTCCAACAGCTCGTCAGGCCCCAAATACCATCTGTCTCCATTCACTCCTATCTAACACGCTCACGCACGCATGCTGGAAATCAAAGCCTCTCGCCCACACAACCTCCTTTACCCCCTCCCTCCAACCATTTCGAGGACGACCCCTACCCCGCTTTCCTTCCCCTACAAATTCATACGTTCTCCATGTCATTCTACTTTGATCCATTCTCTCTAAATGACCAAACCACCTCAACAACCCCTCTTCAGCCCTCTGACTAATAATTTTATTAACTCCACACCTTCTCCTAATTTCCACACTCCGAATTTTCTGCATAATATTTACACCACACATTGCCCTTAGACAGGACATCTCCATTGCCTCCAACCGCCTCCTCGCTGCAGCATTTACAACCCGAGCTTCACACCCATATAAGTGTGTTGGTATCACTCTACTTTCATACATTCCCTTCTTTGCCTCCACAGATAACGTTCTTTGTCTCCACATATACCTCAATGCACCACTCACCTTTTTTCCCTCATCAATTCTATGAGTAACCTCATCCTTCATAAATCCATCCACTGATATGTCAACTCCCAAATATCTGAAAACATTCACTTCCATACTTCTCCTCCCCAATTTGATATCCAATTTTTCTTTATCTAAATCATTTGATACCCTCATCACCTTACTCTTTTCTATGTTCACTTTCAAGTAGCAATATATACCTCCAATAACATTGGAGGAGTTAGTTTTGTGCTGTCCTTTTTGTATTGATTAATCGCTTAACTTACTTGCTACACTGTTAATGCTACACTTTATCGCTGGCTGGTGCTATAGCCTTTATCGACTCGTGCTGCTTTAGTATCGTACGTATCGCGGAATCACTGAAGGCGGCACATTCTCCCCTCTCTCTTCCTCCTTCACTTTGCTACAAGTTCTTTCTTCAATTCTATCGTGTTTGTCACCTTCTTTACCAAAGGGCTGGCACTAGGAGCTTTCTTTGGGCCCATGGTGGCTTATTTAGCAGTTGAAAGCACTAAAACGAATGGAATATTAAGAAATGTATCATATGAACGTGTGGGATTGTGCTCACTCACTGATAAACAATGGCACACTGACTGTGAATGGTGTGTGGGGCTGTGGGCTGGACGTTTGTGCTCACTCAATATTTTGACTGATTACAAATTCCGAACGAAAAATGAATGGCAAGTACAGTGGACTGACTTGTGAATGCTTTGATGTGTAGCGCCCAAAAACCCGCTCAGGGCCTTCTGCTTGGGCTGAGCCACGCTCGTACACGTTCAGGACCAATGACTATTTGCGAGTCAAACAACGATTCGAGTCAATATTTTGACGATTTGTGAAAATTACAAATTCCGATGCTTACGAAAAATGAGGGTCCACTGTACATAATACAAAAGCTCATTCAAGTACTTTCATTTTTCACGGACAAATGACACGTGTTGGAACTCGCTGGGTAACACATGACATGGTGAAAGGGTTAAGGATATTAACCCTTAAACTGTCCAAACGTAAATCTACATTCACTTGCGTAGTGCTCTGAATGTAGACCTACATTCAGTTTTACATGCTTTCTTACGTAAAAAAAAATGTAGATCTGCATTCGGAGTGCTACGTGAGTGAATGTAGTTCTATATTTAGACAGTTTAAGGGTTAAACATCTATATGGCATGAAAAAAAACATTAAAATAAAATTTAAAATTCAGATGTGCTAAATGCAAGGAATACCAGAGTTACAAAGTGTGAGATAGAGAATGATTTATGAAGGTTTCAAGGATTTAACCCTTTAACTGTCACAACCCCAAATCCTGAGTTGTCTCCTGGTGTCGCAAAATATTTGAGAGAAAAAAAATTTTTATGGAATGATAGAGAAGCTTTTCTCGATGCTAATGACACCAAAAGTATGGAATTTGATGGAAAACTCACTGAATTACACTCTCACGAAGTTAGCGACCTCGGCAATATTTACGAATTGGCGATTTCGCCCATCTTGCGCCCTATTTTCGGCTAATTCTATTGTTCCAGTACACCAAACTCATAGCTATTTCTTTAGAACTCCATTTGTTCTATCGACCGAGTGCAAGAAACTGCCCATTTACTGATTTCAACTACCCAATAAAGTGGTCAGAAATTGGCAATTTGGCCAATTTCACATAAATTAAAAAATATGCCAATTTCAAAATAGGGTCCAGAATGAACAGTGCAGACATTCCTGACTCTAAAATAACATTTTCTTTGTTCATCAGACACATCTCTAGGCCCCTCTGATATTATTCTTGCTTTCTATTTTGAATTTTTATTCAAACAAAACATGGAAGATTTACTGTTATACAGACTACTGCAATATTGTAATAAGTGTATAAATAATGTCAACCCATTCGTGACTGCATATTAGAATGGCCAGTTGGACATTTATTGCACAATGATATCATTTGTTTACTCTTGAACGTTAGCAAAATTCAAGCATTTCCCCTACTTTGAGCTCCATTTCAAGGTCCTTTTCATAGTAAAACCAATCAAAATCACCTCCATTTCTATATGTTTTCCATTCTATCAAATGTGACTACGAAAACGAGAATATAACCATAAAAACTATATGAAAATACACCTCAAAGTCGGTGTTTTAATCCAAAAACACGGTCTGTTTTTTTTTCTCATTATGCACTGCTTGCTGCAGGATTTTTTTTTTATACTGCACACACTGACCCCACAGACCATTCTCTCACATGGGCCTACCACCTTTCTCCCACTTAATTTGAAGCTGTTAGAATTTTTGAATATACTATATATGTACATCAAACACATTGGTTCGTAAGACGTATATATACAACCGAAACAGCCAAAGGGTTAATGACAACTAATGGAGTACTGTACAGTGATTCTCTGCTTAACGTAATTTAAAATGCCCAAAAAAAAAAAAAAATTAGGATCATTTTTCCAACAACTGACTTTTACTTGTTTAAAAAACAAACTCCAGGCTGTGGGCCATCCTCCCCCCTCCCCCCATTATTTATTAATTTGAACATGATACATAGAAGTACAAAGAAATACAGTGGTTAAATGTAACATGCCAAAGCCCCTTGTATGCAGAGCATTATGGGCAGGCTTAAAATTAACTTAAGATTAACTAAGCAGTGATATATTCAGTGGTAAACATTATTGTAAACAGATAACAATTAAGCACAAATGAGTATTTCAAAGACAGGGCATATGGTCATTTACGGTGTTGCTGTGCATTCAGTAGAATGGAGTATTCTGTTAGGTAATGTAATTAAAAATAACAAAGTTTGATTGGGTCACAGGTTAAACATTTATTAGATACAATTATTCAGTATTTATTTAGTTGTGGGTAAGTGATTTTTAAGAAGAGACTTGAATTTATAAACAGACAGTGTTTCTTTTATATTCACAGGTAATGAATTCCAGATTTTAGGGCCTTTTATGTGCATTGAGTTTTTCCATAGCGTGAGATGGACACGAGGAACATCAGAGAGTGATCTGTGCCTTGTGTTATGGTCATGTGTCCTGTTGAGGTTGGTAAGGAGACGTTTGAGGGGAGGGTTTATATCCGAGTTCAGCGTTCTATGTATGTAGTAGGTACAATAAGAAGTATGGATGTTTTGTATGGTGAGTAGGTTAAGAGTTTTGAATATTGGTGGGGTGTGCTGCCTGTAGGGGGAATTTATCATCATTCTGACTGCAGCCTTTTGTTGGGAAATTAATGGTCTGAGATGGTTTATTGTTGTTAAGCCCCATGCACAAATTCCATAGGTGAGATAGGGGTAAATAAATGAGTGATATAGGGCCAGGAGGGCTGACTGTGGAACATAGTACCGCATCTTTGATAGTATGCCTACGGTCTTGGAAATTTTCTTGGAAACTTCTTGTATGTGTTTGAAATTTGAGTCTATTATCAAGGTTTATTCCTAAGAATTTTCCCTCTATAGCGATAGGTGATCCATTTATCATTATGCTAAGAGGGACATCTGTAGCTCTGTTACCAAACTGAATGAAGTAGGTTTTGTCAATGTTGAGAATAAGTTTGTTAGTCCTCATCCAGGTAGATATTTTCTGTAATTCGGTATTCACAGTACAGTGGAACCTCTACTTGCGAGCGTGTCCATGTGCGAGTTTTTCCAAATACGAGCAGTCGATGGGTTGATTTTTTGCTTCCATACGCGAGCAAAATTTCCACAACCAAGCAGACCTCAAGGCAGGTTCCTTGACACTGGTGAGGGGCTCTTGCTCTTGATCTCGGGAATTGTATCTCATTTGTTTGTTGGATTATCTTATTGAAACTTGGGCAATGTATGATGGAAAGATGCTTCTTAACATACACCAAAAAGGAAAGAAATCTAAGCATAAATAATGGAGTTCACTTTTCAGCAATTAGCCACTCCTTAGCGGTAATTTTGAATGGTTTTTATGGTTGTATTCTCGTTTGTTTGGTCTCATTTGATAGAATAGAAGATATATTACAGAAATAGATATGATTTTAATTGCTTTCACGACGAAAAGTACCTTGAAATAGAGCTCAACCTAAAAGAAATGGTCCATTGCTTAGCTGTTTCAGAGTAAACAAATGTCCATTCCAATATGTAGTCGTGAATGGATTGACATTATTTATACAATTATTGCAATAAGGAATAACAGTAAATCTTATATTTTTTGTGTGAATAAAAATTACAAATTATTTATATAATAATAATAATAATAATAATAATAATAATAATAATAATAATATGTATAATAATAATACGTATAATAATAATATAATAATATAATACAATAATAATAATAATAATAATAATAATATAATATGTATAATAATACATATATAATAATAATGTACTACATATAACAATTAAAATAAACAGCTTCAAAAGGCCATCACTAGATGGCAGTGTTTACCACAACAAAGAGGGAGCGGTTGTGGCCGCCTCCACCTGTTACATGACATATTTTATTCATTCTAGAGTATATATCATGTTTCTATGTTATTTTTATTGTTTGTTGTGTCATATTAGATGAACTGTGATATATAAATAAGGTGTATAGATGATATTAGTGAAATTATTCATGAAGTATTTTGCCCAGTCTTCAGACAAACTCTCGTCCACCGCCGACACCACCCATACCACTACATGAATGACATTTTATTCATTCTAGAGTATATATCATGTTTCTATGTTATTTATATTATTTGGTATGCCATATTAGATGAACTGTGATAGATAAATAAGCCGTATAGATGATATTAGCTAAATTATTCATGAAGTATTTTGCCCGGTCTCCAGACAAACTCGTCCACCGCCGACACCACCCATACCACCACATGAATGATATATTTCATTCACTTTAGAGTATATATCAGGTTTGTATGTTATTTATATTGTTTATTATGTCATATTAGATGAATGAGATAGATAAATACGCCGTAGAGTTGATACTAGCAAAATTATTGAAGTACAGAATTCCACTGGAACGGATTAATTGCATTTCAATTACGTAATTTAAATGAGGAAAATTGACTCTGCAAACGAGCAAATCAAGTTGCGAGCAAGGTCATGGAACGGATTAAACTCGCAAGTAGAGGTTCCACTGTATCGGCTAGCATGACTAGGCTTGGGTGAGAGAAGACGTATGTAGTGTCATCTGCAAATAGTGTGGGTTTGAGCAGTTGCGATGCATTTGGTAGTTAATTTAAGTAAACAAGAAAGAGAAGAGGGCCAAGGACACTTCCCTGTGGGACACAAACTGTAATTGGCTGTGCGGAAGAGTTTGCTCCATTTGTGTACACATATTGGCTTCTGTTGCTGAGGTATGACTTTAGGTAGTTGAGGGAGTGCCCTCTTGTACCATAGTGCGACAATTTTATGTGGAGCAAATCATGGTCAACTGTATCAAAAGCTTTACATAAATCAATGAAGATCACCAGTGGGACTTCTTTTTTCTCTAGTGCAGTGTATATTTGTTCTAGCATGTGTATAATAGCATCATTCGTATTTTTATTAGGCCTGAACCCACACTGACAGGGGTTGAGTATGTTGTGGGAGATGAGGTAGGAATAGATTCGCTTATGAATTAATTTTTCGAAGATTTTAGAGAGAGGGTGTAAGTTGGATATTGGCCAATAGTTATTCAAGTCTGTTTGGTCTCCTCCTTTATGGATCAGGGTGACCCTCGCTATTTTGAGAACTGTAGGGAAGATAGAGGGTTCGATGGATTTGTTAAAGTGTGTTGCAATGATTGATGACAGCACTTGTGACACTTTTTTGTATATAAAGGGTGGTAAGGTATTTAAATCTCCTGTCTTGTTTTTTAATGTGTTGATAATAAGGGAGACGTCTGTTGGGTTAGTCGGAGCTAGGAACAGTGTATTCGGGTAGTTGCCAGTAAGGTAGTCATTGGGTGGGGTATTTGAGCTTGGGATTTTATTGGCAAGGTTTTCTCCTATGGTGGAGAAGAAATCATTGAGTCTGGTTGCTGTTTCAGTTGGTGGGAGTTGGGGTTCATCTGGTTTTGTTAGTTCAATTGCACTATTTCATGATATCTTTTTTGTTCCTAGAATTCCTGATAGGGTTTTCCAGGTCTTTTTTATATCACCTCTTAAGTTGGATAATCTGTTCTCATAATACAATTTTTTAGCCCTTCTTATCAGGCTGGTTAGGATTAATGAGTAACGTTTTGTTTGGTCTCCGGTTATGTGACCCATTCTGTACTGTTTTTCGTATAGGTGCTTTGTATTTATGGATCTGAGGATGCTGGGTGTTAGCCAGGGACTGTTCAGTCTCTTAGCTGTCATCTGTTTAGTTTTTTAGGGCAGTGCTTGTTATAGAGGTATTGGGTCGTTTTTAGAAAATTATTAATACATTCGTCAATATCTGTATATTATTATTATAATCAAAAAGAAGCGCTAAGCCACAAGGGCTATACAGCAATATCTGTATAGATTTCTAGCTCAGTGTGCCAGTCAATGTTTGTCACTGCTGTTGTGAAGTTATCAATGGCTGCCTCATTGTGAAGTCTGAAAGTGACTTTAGTAGTGTCTTGGGGTAATTTGCCTTGATTAGTTATGAGGAAGGTAGGGTAGTGGTCTGTGGTATTATCTGTGATTATGCCTGATTTTAAAGGGGATATGGTGTTGGTCCAGATGTGGTCTAGTAGGGAAACACTAGTCTCTGTAATTCTTGTAGGTTTTGTTACTGTTGGTAGCAACAAGCAGTTACTCATAGTGTTTGTGAATTCAGTAACATGTGGGTCTTGGTCTTGCAGGAGATTTATAGTGAAGTCACCTGAGAGTAGTAAGCGATCTTTATTCATGCGTGCATCAGTTATCATACTTCCTAGGTTTTCACTAAAATGGCTAATGTTTGACTGTGGTACTCTGTAGATGTTTATCACTGAGAAAGAACTGTGATAAACTGTGAGAAAGAACAGCATGTGTGTGCAAAATTCTGTTACAAGCTTGGTAAAACAGCTAGCAAAACTCACAAGATACTTCAACAAGCACTTGGTGACAAAGTAATGGGTCAGACACAGTTCTAATTTTTTTATTCAAAGTAGGGCAAATGTCAGTCAAGTATGATAAATGCTTTGATTGTCCATCAACATCAAAAACAGACACCATCATTGAAGTGAGGAAGGCTATTCACGAATATCACTGTCAGAGTATCCAGGACATTGCAAGTGCTGTGGGAATTTTTTATGGGATGTGTCAAAATATTCTGAAAGAAAATTTGAACATGAGGCTGGTGGCTGCATAATCTTTGCCCCGCATGCTGAGTAAAGATCAGAAAGACCATCGTTTTCTGGCCAAATACAACATGGCAGTCATCCCCCATCCTTCAGACTCCCCAGATCTAGCCGACTGTGATTTCTCTCTCTTCCCAATAATATAATTGGCACTCAAGGGACAGCATTTTAAAGACATGGAAGAGATTCAAGCAGAATTACAGGCCGACCTAGATGCCATTAGAAGAGTTCCATAAATGTTTCAAGTAGCAGAGGCCCTGGGATCGATGTATAGCCACCAAAGGAGAATACATCAAGGGAAACATCAACTAGGTGATTAGGCAAGCCTATACATTTTTTTGCAGCAGTCTCAAAATTTGTAGATAGCACCTCATATGCATGTATGTACAGTAGACCATCAGATAACATGGGATCTGTTAACAGGTTTTTGCTCCAACATGGCTGGAAAATTGAGGCACATTTTCAGTAAACACACTGTAAAAATCGGTTTACATTGTGGAGTATATGTAGGAGAAATTAAAACATGTTGCAGTCTTTCCCCTCTGGCTCACAGTGTACATCAGGGCTAGTCCAATGTCTTACAAGGGAGACCTAAGTAATGTGCAGAGCGTCCCTTACTCAGTGCTTCATTCATACACATCCAATACCATACTTGACTTCACCTTTTCATCATCCTATCTAGCTTCTAGCACCCAAGACGAATATGAGTGATCCTGGAACTGGAAAGAAGCGTAAGTGTGAAAGTCTTGGCATTTCCAAGAAAATCAACATATGTATAAGATAAGTTTAACCCTTTCAGGGTTGGTGCCGTCCTAGTACGGCTTGCACGCCAGGGTTGGTGCCATACTAGTACGCATAAATTCTAGCACCATCAAATCTAGCGAGAGAAAGCTGGTAGGCCTACATATGAAAGAATGGGTCTATGTGGTCAGTGTGCACAGTATAAAAAAAATCCTGCAGCACACAGCGCATGAGGAGAAAAAAAAAACTCCGACCGCATTTTTGCTTAAAAATAGCGGTTTTGCAGTGTATTTTCGTATGCTTTTTATAGTTGTATTCTAGTTTTCCAGGTCTCATTTTATAGAAGGGAAGACATATTACAGAAATTGAGATGATTTTGATTGGTTTCACAATGAAAAGTACCTTGAAGTTGAGCTCAAAGTAGCAGAAATGTTCGATTTTTGCCAAAGTTCAAAAGTAAACAAATCATACCATGCGTCCAATACACGTCAACTGGTGAGACTAATATTCTTTCACAAGTGCACTGATATTATTTATACCATTTCTACACTAATGCAGTAGTCTGCATAACAGTAAATCTTCTATTTTTTTGTGAGAATAAAAATTCAAAGTGGAATGCAAAAGAAATGTAAAAGGGGCCTGGGGACGTGACTAATGAACAGAGAAAATGTTATTTTAGTGCCAGGAATGTCTGTCTTGTTTATTCTGAACCCTATTTGGAAATTGGCATCTTTTGAAATTTGTGTGAAATTGGCAAAATTGCCAATTTCTGACCACTTTATTGGATAGTTGAAATGGGTAAATGGGTGGTTTCTTGTGCTCATTCGATAGAAATAGAATTCTAGCGAAATAGTTATGATTTTTGTCGACTGGTACATTGGAATTGGCCGAAAATAGGGCTCAAAGTGGGCAAAATAGCCGATGCATAAACATCGTCGAGACCACTAACTTTGCAAGAGCATAATTCCATAAGTTTTCCATCAAATTTCATACCTTCAATGTCATTTTGATCAGGAAAAGATTCTCTATCATTTCATAAGTTTTTTTTTTTTTTTTTTTTTTCAAAAAAAATTTCCAACCCTGAGAACAAGTTTAGGAGAGGGCCTGCCGACCCTGAGAACAAGTTTAGGAGAGGGCCTGCCGACCCTGAAAGGGTTAAAGATTCTATTCTGTTACAAACAAAATCTCAGCATGCTGACGCAATAAATGCTTGTCTTACCTCAAGGAATTATTAACTGCACTGCAACTCTGTTACTTCACAAAGGAGTGTACTGTTCAGCATGAGCTGTGCTGCTGCCTTACTTCATCCAGGAAGTACACAAAAATTCAAGTATGGGGACTTTTTTGATAGCACCTCGTACATACATGCAGTATATGTGCTATTTGTGTGTGTTAATATAAACTGTATAGTATACATTATCCTCATTTTCCCCACACTTTAACTGATGATGCAGAGAATATAAAAATGCTGTGTTGACTGCTGATGCAGGAAACAGGTGATTTAGTCCCATCTTTGGAGAAGACTTGTGGAGTGAAGACATATTTATAAATACATGTACTATATTATGCGATCATTTTATGAGGGAGGGGTTGTTAAAGAGTGGAGCACGTGTGATGAAGATGGTATGAGACTATGGCCTGAATGAAGCATCAATTCGTACAATTAAGAAAACTGAGGCAAAGATATGAGTTTTGCTATGAGTAAACCAGGTTATGACCCTCTGAAAAGAATGACAAATAGGTAAGAACAGCTATATAAGATGGAAAAGTTGAGCGAGTGGAATGAGCAAAAAACCAAAAAAGGGACATCACTTAATTTCATCTTAATAAGGGAAAAAAGCCTTACAGCACTATAAAATAGTGTCTGATGAGGAAGAGTGGCCTGAATAAGTGCTTCTTTAGTACACAGTGGTTCCACAAGCTCAAACTGCACAGTTGGTTGCATAATATGAAGCTTTCTCAGTGAAAGTGCTTCTGTTGACAACACTGCTGCAGGAAATTTTCCTGAGTACAGGAAATATTTCTGTGCACACTCACCATACAGATTCATTCTCTCATGTCTATGCCAAATTTACTGCTCACAGCATATATGAGGAAACTGTGCTTAAAATGTAGATCTACATGAGCAACACTGGCATCAATGATGTAGATCTATGTACAAGACAATGAAAGGGTTAACACAAGAAAGATAAAAAATAAATTAAAATATACAGAGAGGTATCACAGTGTGTTTTTCTTATTGTTGTGTTGAAGGGTTGAGAAGACCCAAAGGCCATCAGCTACAATAGGGTTAAAAGGCTGCGACATCCCTTAGGCTTTTCAATCCTACAGTACAGTAATCAATGACCTAAGGGCCATCACAACCCTTCAACCCATCAAGAGAAAAAGCAATGTAATACTTTTGATATTTTGACTAATACTATGGAGCACTACTATGCCTAAACTATAATTTAACAATCTCTGAGGAATGCATATTTTTTACATTTCATCAATGAAAAATTAATAGGAATTAGATACAGAATATTATCATCCCAGACCCCATCACAAGTTATATCATGGGCTTCTATGGAAAAATGTAATTTGTAAAACATATTTCTCACTTAACAAATCATTCCTTCAGTCTCTATTTAAGGCAGGTCATTAAGTGGGAGCCTACTGCATATGTAAAAACAAAATGACATTGTTTAACCCTTTCAGGGTCCCCAGGCCCTCTCCCAGACGTGTTCTCAGGGTCGCCTAAATTTAAAAAAAAAAAATTATTTTTTTCTTATGAAAAGATAGAGAATCTTTTCCCAATCATAATGACACGAAAAGTATGAAATTTGATGGAAAACTTAGGGAATTATGCTCTTGCGAAGTTAGTGGTCGCGACGATGTTTACGCATCGCCAATTTTGCCCACTTTGAGCCCTATTTTCGGCCAATTCCAGTGTACTTGTCGACAAAAATCATAACTATTTCGCTAGAACTCCATTTTTACTATCCAGTGAGTACAAGAAACCACCCATTTACCGATTTCAACTATCCAATACAGTGCTCAGAATTTAGCAATTTTGCCAATTTCACACAAATTTCAAAAGATGCCAATTTCCGAATAGGGTCCAGAATAAACAAGAAAGACATTCCTGGCACTAAAATAACATTTCCTCTGTTCATTAGTCACGTCCCCACGCCCCTCTTACATTCTTTTGCTTTCCACTTCGAATTTTTATTCTCTCAAAAAACAGAAGATTTACTGTTATGCAGACTACTGCATTAGTGTAAAAATGGTATAAATAATATCGGCGCACTTGTGAAAGAATATTAGACTCACCAGTTGACATGTATTGGATGCTTAGCATGATGTGTTTACTTTTGAACTTTGGTAAAAATCGAACATTTCTGCTACCGTGAGCTCAATTTCAAGGTACTGTACTTTTCATTGTGAAACTTGTCAAAATCATCTCAATTTCTGTAATATGTCTTCCATTCTATAAAATGAGACCAGGAAAACTAGAATACAACAATAAATATCACATGAAAATACAGTGCAAAGTCGCTGTTTTAATCCAAAAACACAGTTTTTTTTTTTCTCATTATGCACTGTGTGCTGCAGGACTTTTTTTATACTGTGCACACTAACCACACAGACCCATTCTTTCATATGTAGACCTACCAGCTTTCTCTCACTAGATTTGAGGGCGCTAGAATTTAGGCATACTAGTACGTCAAAAACCCTGGTGCATAAGCTGTACTAGCACGGCCGAAACCCTGAAAGGGTTAATACAGTAATCTTAAGTTCCTCATACCATAAGCTCCAATAATTTGAAGTTGGTGAGATCAGTCTTTAAACCTTTCACTGTAAAAAATCCTGAAATTAAGAGCTCACATTAGTGGCTTTTTTTTTTTTTTTTTTAATTATTTTTTTCTTCTGGAATGGTTGAGATTTTTTTCCAAAGGTAATAATACCAAAAGTAGACAATTGGAGAGAAAATTTACTAACTTACACAAGCAAAAATTTAATGGTCTGGGCACAATTACGCAATTGCTCTTACACCAAGTATGAGTACTACAGCGGACCCTCGGTTATCGGCCGTTCCAGATATCAGCCAATTCGATTTTCACCCGCTTTTTTTGGCCGAAATTCTATCCTGGTTATCAGCCGTTTTGGATGCGTAATAAATCACTCTTCAGCATAATGAATGTCTTATTTTAGGTTAATATCGACATTTTCATTAATCCATCTATGATATTTTCTTGAAAATTATACAAGAAACATTACAAAGCATATAGCATATAAACATACAACATTTATATGCTATCAAGAGGAGAGTTGGGTGGAGAGTGAACATTACATTTTTCTCTGATTCAGCGTTAGAAAACTGTGAATCTGGCGTCTTGCCCAGTAACCACCTTTCATATTTGTTTGTTTACAATTCTCAGCATGAATTATTCATTACTTCTCTCTTTGTTTGTGATGGCATCTAAAGGTAGCTGTTAGAAACGATTAAACTCAGTGAACATGGTAATAATATGGCTGTATAGTGTAGCCCAGGGGGGGCTACACTACACAGTGTACCAAGTTGACTTCGTTCTGAAGCTCTCGTTATAATAAAGTATTATTATCATTAATTTAGGGAACTGAAACTCTATCGTTAGTGTAATAATTATAATCATTATTATTGATAATTTAGGGAACTGAACCCCCTCACCAGCGTCAAAGTTCCTTGATGCTGGTGAGGGGTTCTTGATCTAGGGAAGTGGGTATGTGCTCTAGTTCCCTAAATTAATAATCTTTTTTTCTTTTTAACAAATCGGCCGTCTTCCACCGAGGCAGGGTGACCCAAAAATAAAGAAAATCCCCAAAAAGAAAATACTTTCATCATCATTCTATCTTTCACCTCACTCACATATAATCACTGTTTTTGCAGAGATGCTCGGAACACAACAGCTTAGAAGCATATACGTATAAAGATACACAACATATCCCTCCAATTAATAATAAATAATTAATAATAATTAATAATTAATAAATAATTAATAATAATAATAATAATAATGAGAGAGCTTCAGTTCTCAAAATTGTCATCAATAATAATACGTACAATAATTATAATAATAATAATTACAATTACTAAAAAGAATAAGAAGAAAATTGTCAAAGTGGGAAGTCTGAATGTGTGTGGATGTTGTGCAAATGATAAGAAAGAGATGATTGTGGATGTTATGAATGAGAAGAAGCTGGATGTACTGGCTTTAAGTGAAACAAAGCTGAAGGGGGTGGGAGAGTTTCAATGGAGAGGAATAAATGGGATTAGGTCAGGGATTTCAAACAGAGTTAGAGCTAAAGAAGGAGTAGCAATAATGTTGAAGGATAAGCTATGGCAGGAAAAGAGGGACTATAAATGTATTAATTCAAGGATTATGTGGAGTAAAATAAAGATTGGATGTGAAAAGTGGGTTATAATAAGCGTGTATGCACCTGGAGAAGAGAGAAGTGTAGAGGAGAGAGAGAGATTTTGGGAAATGTTGAGTGAATGCATGGGGAGTTTTGAATCAAGTGTGAGAGTAATGGTGGTTGGGGATTTCAATGCTAAAGTGGGTAAAAATGTTATGGAGGGAGTAGTAGGTAAATTTGGGGTGCCAGGGGCAAATGTAAATGGGGAGCCTTTAATTGAGCTATGTGTAGAACGAGATTTGGTAATAAGTATTACATATTTTATGAAAAAGAGGATAAATAAATATACAAGGTATGATGTAGCACGTAATGAAAGTACGTAGTTTATTAGATTATGTATTGGTGGATAAAAGGTTGATGGGTAGGCTCCAGGATGTACATGTTTATAGAGGGGCAACTGATATATCAGATCATTATTTAGTTGTAGCTACAGATAGAGTAAGAGGTAGATGGGAAAAGAGGAAGGTGGCAACAACAAGTAAGAGGGAGGTGAAAGTGTATAAACTAAGGGAGGAGGAAGTTCGGGTGAGATATAAGCGACTATTGGCAGAAAGGTGGGCTAGTGCAAAGATGAGTAGTGGGGGGGTTGAAGAGGGTTGGAATAGTTTTAAAAATGCAGTATTAGAATGTGGGGCAGAAGTTTGTGGTTATAGGAGGGTGGGGGCAGGAGGAAAGAGGAGTGATTGGTGGAATGATGAAGTAAAGGGTGTGATAAAAGAGAAAAAGGTAGCTTATGAGAGGTTTTTACAAAGCAGAAGTGTTATAAGAAGAGCAGAGTATATGGAAAGTAAAAGAAAGGTGAAGAGAGTGGTGAGAGAGTGCAAAAGGAGAGCAGATGATAGAGTGGGAGAGGCACTGTCAAGAAATTTTAATGAAAATAAGAAAAAATTTTGGAGTGAGTTAAACAAGTTGTATGGATTTGTCAGAGTGAGTTGCCAAAAAACATGGGTCTGCGCCGTGGGTGTGCGCCATAAACAAAAAATCTAGTTAAGAAAATTGGGACTCTCCTCTTCCTGTCTGATAAAGCCTACCTCTGGTGTGGGCACTCGTGACTCACCGTCGGGTGTTCCTAAACGTAAGAGAAAACTAATATTTTCCCGTGGCCTGGCCTCTGACTTCAGTAATGACGATGATTCTGACGTGGATTGTGATTTTATTGCGCTCGACGATCATTCGAGTAGTGATAGTGAGGAAACATATTCACCAGTGAAGCGTCGGTATGTTCGCCGCCGCATGCGCTCGGGTAGTGTACCCTATGCTGTGCCCAGGGGACGGAGAGTAGTACATCCCGGAGTACATCCCGTGGCCCTGCACCCGAGGTAGTGATAGTGAGGAGATGTGGCTACACTTGGCATGGTGGGCCACAGACATCAGTGGATGGTGTTAGTGGGGCTGGTGGTGGTAGTGGCACCGCCATGCGTGACTCGCTGTGCCACGCGGGAACCCACGCTGCTGACTCGTCAGTTCAAGGACAAAGCGGAGCGTCACCCACCAGCCCGCCACAACCACCCGTACAACCAGCCTATGATGTCCAGTATCCACCAGCAAACCGTATCTGGGATTGGCAGCAAAATCCCAATTTTGTTCCCAGCCCTCACCACTTTGATGACTCGCAAAGTGGAATTCTACCTAGGGAAAATATGGATTTGTCAGTTAAAAACAGAGTAGGGGCAAATAGTTAGTAGATGGGGAGATGGAGGTATTAGGTAGATGGCGAGAATCATTTACCAGTGAACAGGAGGAACTTTTAAATGTTAAGGAAGAAACAGAGGCAGTAATTTCATGCACTGGTCAGGGAGGTATACCATAGGAGTGAAGAAGAGCAGTATGTAACGGTGGTGTGGGACTAATGACGTAGGTACGTGAGGCATTACGTAGAGTAATAGAAAGATGGGGTATTAGGTAAGCAGAACTGGAATTTCTGATGGGAGTGAAGAAGAGCAGAATGTAAGTGTGGGGGAGGTACGTGAGGCATTACGTAGAATGAAAGGGGGTAAAGCAGCTGGAACTGATGGGATCATGACAGAAATGTTAAAAGCAGGGGGGGATATAGTGTTGGAGTGGTTGGTACTTTTGTTTAATAAATGTATGAAAGAGGGGAAGGTACCTAGGGATTGGCGGAGAGCATGTATAGTCCCTTTATATAAAGGGAAAGGGGACAAAAGAGATTGTAAAAATTAGAGGAATAAGTTTTACTGAGTATACCAGGAAAAGTGTATGGTAGGGTTATAATTGAAAGAATTAGAGGTAAGACAGAATGTAGGATTGCAGATGAGCAAGGAGGTTTCAGAGTGGGTAAGGGATGTGTAGATCAAGTGTTTACATCGAACATATATGTGAACAGTATTTAGATAAAGGTAAGCAAGTTTTTATTGCATTTATGGATTTAGAAAAGGCATATGAAAGAGTGGATAGAGGAGCAATGTGGCAGATGTTGCAAGTATATGGAATAGGTGGTAAGTTATTAAATGCTGTAAAGAGTTTTTATGAGGATAGTGAGGCTCAGGTTAGGGTGTGTAGAAGAGAGGGAGACTACTTCCCGGTAAAAGTAGGTCTTAGACAGGGATGTGTAATGTCACCATGGTTGTTTAATATATTTATAGATGGGGTTGTAAAGGAAGTAAAAGCTAGGGTGTCCGGGAGCAGGTGGGATTAAATTTTGGGGAATCAAATTCAAAATGGGAATTGACACAGTTACTTTTTACAGATGATACTGTGCTTATGGGAGATTCTAAAGAAAAATTGCAAAGGTTAGTGGATGAGTTTGGGAATGTGTGTAAAGGTAGAAAGTTGAAAGTGAACATAGAAAAGAGTAAGGTGATGAGGGTATCAAATGATTTAGATAAAGAAAAATTGGATATCAAATTGGGGAGGAGGAGTATGGAAGAAGTGAATGTTTTCAGATACTTGGGAGTTGACGTGTCGGCGGATGGATTTATGAAGGATGAGGTTAATCATAGAACTGATGAGGGAAAAAAGGTGAGTGGTGTGTTGAGGTATATGTGGAGTCAAAAACGTTATCTATGGAGGCAAAGAAGGGAATGTATGAAAGTATAGTAGTACCAACACTCTTATATGGGTGTGAAGCTTGGGTGGTAAATGCAGCAGTGAGGAGACGGTTGGAGGCAGTGGAGATGTCCTGTTTAAGGGCAATGTGTGGTGTAAATATTATGCAGAAAATTCGGAGTGTGGAAATTCGGAAAAGGTGTGGAGTTAATAATAGTATTAGTCAGAGGGCAGAAGAGAGGTTGTTGAGGTGGTTTGGTCATTTAGAGAGAATGAATCAAAGTAGAATGACATGGAAAGCATATAAATCTATAGGGGAAGGAAGGCGGGGGTATGGGTCGTCCTCAAAAGGGTTGGAGAGAGGGGGTAAAGGAGGTTTTGAGAGCGAGGGGCTTGGACTTCCAGCAAGTGTGCGTGAGCGTGTTAGATAGGAGTGAATGGAGACGAATGGTACTTGGGACCTGACGATCTGTTGGAGTGTGAGCAGGGTAATATTTAGTGAAGGGATTCAGGGAAACCGGTTATTTTCATATACAGTCGAACTTGAGTCCTGGAAATGGGAAGTACAATGCCTGCACTTTAAAGGAGGGGTTTGGGATATTGGCAGTTCGGAGGGATATGTTGTGTATCTTTATATGTATATGCTTCTAAACTGTTGTATCCTGAGCACCTCTGCAAAAACAGTGATAATGTGTGAGTGTGGTGAAAGTGTTGAATGATGATGAAAGTATTTTCTTTTTGGGGATTTTCTTTCTTTTTTGGGTCACCCTGCCTTGGTGGGAGACGGCTGACTTGTTGAAAAAAAAAAAAAAATTATGTACATAATATGTACCCAATAATAATTAAGAATGCTGCCGCTAGTTGGCGTAGCTGATTCCAAAACATGCCATAAGCATTACATGTGTTTACATCGCTGTGGGAGCAGTTCTCTCCTGTCTGCTTACATTTCTGACAGTCATTTGGCCAAATTTTGCTTTCCTAACCATAGGTCCTAAGAAAATAAGTGCAAAGGACAGTGCTGAGAAGAAAAAGACGATGATTTCCATGGAATTAAAGCATGAAATCACAGATAAACATAAGCAAGGTGCACGAGTTGTGGATTTAGCCAGACAATACCAGAGAAGTACATCTACTATATGTGCGATACTAAAGCAGCAGGAGTCGATAATGGCTATAGCACCAGCCAAGGGCGTTACAATAATGTCTAAGCTGCGGACTTCTGTCCATGTAAAGATAGAGAAGCTGCTGCTGACCTGGTTGAGAGAGAAGCAGCGCACAGGGGATACCGTGACTGAGGGTATCATCTGCAAGAAGGCACGAGGCAGTGAAAAGTAAGAACAAGTGAAAGAAGTGAAAGGTTTAACAAAACAAATTGTATCAGTTATGTTCAGTGATTAAACAAAACAAATTGTATCAGTTGTATTCAGTGATTTAACGAAACAAATTGTATCAGTTATGTTCAGTGATTAATAAAACAAATCGTATCAGTTAAGTGATAAAACAAATTGTATGAGTTAAGTGATGAAACAAAACAAAGTTGTTGTTGGAGGTTTGCAGGGAAAGTAACATCATACGCCGCACTGCGAATCTCCCACCCTCAACCTCCCCTACACTCAACCTCCTTCACACTCAAACCCCTCCACACTCAAACTCTGCCACCATCTCTGCTCCAAGTGTGTAAGTACATATACACTTTATAAACAGTTTATTTCATTCTGTAGTGTATTATGATTTATTGTGTTTATACATATGATATTTTCAGTGTTTTCCTTAGAAAACTAGTGATCTACTGCAGTTAGCCTCAAAAATACTCCATTTTCTCTTACAATAAGAACATGGGAAGACACTATATAGTCAAAGTTGGACAGGAAATGACAGGCACTTCTGCCGCTGCCTCTGCCACCATATTATAGCCTATTTTATTCATTCTAGAGTATATATCATGTTTCTGTGTTAATTATATTGTTTATTATGTCATATTAGATGAATTGTGATAGATAAATAAGCCATACAGTTGATAATAGCATCATATTCAAGTATTTTTTCTCAACTCTCCAGAGTGCAGGAATGGATTAATGGCTTTTCAATTAATTTAAACGAGGAAAATTAATTTGATAAACAAGTAAATTGAGTTACAAGCTAGCTCCTGAAATGGATTAAACTCTTAAGTCAAAGTTCCACTGTACTGTGGAACCTCGGTTTTCATATGCCCTGGTTTTCATAGGATTTGGTTTTCGACTGAAATTTTGTCCCAGTTTTTGTACATCCACTTGGTTTTGGTAGATTTGACGATGGTCCACAGTACCAAACGCGTCCGCCTGCTCGTGCCCACACAAAGCATCCCATACGTTCTGACTCAGTCTGACTGTTTCTCATTGAGTGAGCATTACCCAGTGCATTCATCCAAAACATTTCGTAATACTCCGTTGTTTTTTGCGCTTGTTTGAGTGCGACTGCTAAATAAGCCACCGTGGGGCCAAAGAAAGTTCAAAGTGCCCAGCCCTTTGAGATAAAGATGGCAAGAAACATGAAAGAGTTCAAGAACTCGTAGCAAAGTACGAAAGTGGCATACACGTGTCTGCCAATCTCGCCAGGATGTATAGGAAGTCCACGTCAATGTTCAATGACAATGCCTTGATCCATTTTAGGCAAATCTTAGAAAGATGATAGAAACAGACCTCTCTGGACAGATTTTTTGTGCAACAGGGGTCCAGTGACTCTTAAGCTGGTCCTAGTGCCAGTAAAAGACAAAGAAGGGAAGTAACCCCAGATAGGGCGATTTCCCATTACAAACAATAACCTCTCCTCCTCCCTCTCTCCCCCTTGCCGTCTTCCATATGTCAACAAGAGTCTTCAATAAGGGTAAAAGTGATGTTAAATGTTCATTTATTCATTTCATTAGTCATTTACAGTATATTTATTTCTCATTGTTGTCTGTATTTAAAACTATAGTTCTTCTCTATAAAACATATTTTTTCTTAATATTTTTAGGTGTCTGGAACAGATTAATTGGATTTACATTATTTCTTATGAGAAATATTGCTTCAAATTTCACATAATTCATTTTTAGAAGAAATGACGCCCTGAGTGAAGGCATACTTAGGTACAGGTACACATACATATAATTATCAGTTATAATAATAATAATGTACGTACGTAGTCCACTTGGGCTGCACACCTACACATACCTACATAGCTACACGCTATTTAATGTGGCCCAGATCCACATTATTACCATCAACATACCATGTTCACTGACTTTAATAGTTCATAACAACTACCTTTAGATGCCATCATAAACAAAGGAAGTAATGACTAATTCATGCCAAGAATTGCAAACAAAAGCATTATGTATTAAGGGGAGTGACGTAATGTTTTCCCTCCACCTGGCTACCACACCTCCATAGTACATAGCATATAAACATTTTATGTTTATGTAATGTGTGTCTTATATAATTTTGAAGAAAATATCATAGATGGATTAATGAAAATGTCTTTTTTAACGTAAAATAAGACGTTTAATGTGCCCAAGAGTGATTATTATTAGTATTACGTAATGTTTTCCCTCCACCCGGAATATACATGGATTAATGAAAATGTCTATATTAACGTAAATTAAAACATTTAATGTGCTCAAGAGTGATTAATATTAGTAAGTATTACGTATTGTTTTCCCTCCACCGGGCAACCACAAACCCATAGCATAAAAACAGCATGTTTATGTGCTATGTAACATGTTTCTTATATAATTTTGAAGAAAATATCGTAGATGGATTAATGAAAATGTCTATACTGAGGTAAAATTAGATATTTAATGTGCCTAAGAGTGATTATTATTACTGAATAGAGAGATGTGCTCACGGAAAATGTAAACAAACCGGGTGGCACGCGCCGTATTTGAAAGACCGCTTGCTGTATAGAAAGTTTTGGTCATAATTTGAGATCGCCATATTAGCGGAATGCCATAAGGCAAAACGCCGAAAAGCGGGGTCCTACTGTATTTACATTAATTCTTATGGGAAATAATACTTCGAATTTAAGCAATTTTGAATTTAGGCCAACCTTCTGGAACGGATTACGGCAGAAAAATGAGGTTCCACTGTATTAACAAATCAGCCATTTCCCACCAAGGCAGGGTGGCCCGAAAAAGAGAAACTTCCATCATTCACTCCATCACTGTCTTACCAGAGGCATGCTTACACTACAGTTATAAAACTGCATATGCTGATGTGTATGATAATCTATGTAACTGTATTTGTTGTGTACCTGTACCTGAATAAAATCTTACTCACAAACATGAAAACAAACGTGTATGAACCATAACCAGACGCATTCATCTGTTTACATGCTCCACGTCTCCGTCCTCTCTGTCCTCTCTCTCTCTCTCTCTCTCTCATTTATTCATTTTACCTCATTTACTCACTTCTCACTCAACATAAAGACTACAGATATTTTAAGGTAAGTAATGAATGTATGTATTTGAAAGGTAAGTAATGAGTGTAATGTGTGTTTATTTTCCTTTTTATTGTTTTTAACCCTTTCAGGGTCCGTCCCGTAGATCTACGGCTTTACGTTCAGGGTCCAAACCGTAGATCTACGTCATAAGCTCAGCTCACTCTAATAAACTGTGAGTGGTACATTTGGGCCTAGATATGAGAGAATACATCTATGTGGTATGTGTGCACCACATAAAACAGATCCTGCAGCACACTGTGTATAATAAGAAAAAAAACTGAAATCATGATTTTTCGATAAAAGCAGCGAATTTGCAGTGTTTTTTCGTATGTTTTTTATAGTTGTATTTGCGATTTCTTGGTCTCATTTGATAGAATGGAAGACATATTACAGAAACAGAGATGATTTTGATTGGTTTTAGCACTGGAAATGGCTTGAAACTGAGCTCAAAGTAGCAGAAATATTAAATTTTTGCCGATGTTCAAGAGTAAACAAACGACCTCTCACGTCTAATACACACCAGCTGGTGGGTCTAATATACATTCACGAATGTGGTGATGATATTTATACAATTATTACAGCATTGCATAACAGTAAATCTTCTATTTTTTGGTGTGAATAAAAATTCATTATGCGAATAAAAAATCAAAATGGAATTTATTTGTAAAGCCTCAAAACGTAACTAATGAACAGAGGAAATGTTAGTTTAGTTCCAGGAATACCTACATTGTTTATTCTGGACCGTATTTTGAAATTGGAATATTTTGAACTTATGAAAAGATAGATAATCTTTTCCCGATCATAATGACACCAAAAGTATGAAATTTGATGGAAAACTTACGAAATTATGCTCTCGTGAAGTTAGCGGTCTCGACGATGTTTATGCATCGCAGATTTTGCCCACTTTGAGCCCTATTTTTGGCATATTCCAGTGTACTTATCGACAAAAATCATAACTATTTTGCTAGAACTCCATTTTTCCTATCGAATGAGTACAAGAAACCACCCATTTATCGATTTCAACTATCCAATACAGTGCTCAGAATTTAGCAATTTTGCCAATTTCACACAAATTTCAAAAGATGCCAATTTCCGAATAGGGTCCAGAATAAACAAGAAAGACATTCCTGGCACTAAAATAACATTTCCTCTGTTCATTAGTCACGTCCCCACGCCCCTCTTACATTCTTTTGCTTTCCACTTTGAATTTTTATTCTCACAAAAAAATAGAAGATTTACTGTTATGCAGACTACTGCATTAGTGTAGAAATGGTATAAATAATATCAGCACATTTGTGAAAGAATATTAGACTCACCAGTTGACCTGTATTGGACGCATAGCATGATTTGTTTACTTTTGAACTTTGGTAAAAATCGAACATTTCTGCTACTTTGAGCTCAATTGCAAGGTACTTTTCTTTGTAAAACCAGTCAAAATCATCTCAATTTCTGTAATATGTCTTCCATTCTATAAAATGAGACCAGGAAAACTAGAATACAACAATAAATACCATATGAAAAAACATACAGTGCAAAGTCGCTGTTTTAATCCAAAAACACAAAGTTTTTTTTTTTCTCATTACGCACCGTGTCTTCCTTTGCAGATGACACCCGAATCTGCATGACAGTGTCTTCCATTGCAGACACTGCAAGGCTCCAGGCGGACATCAACCAAATCTTTCAGTGGGCTGCGGAAAACAATATGAAGTTCAACGATGAGAAATTTCAATTACTCAGATATGGTAAACATGAGGAAATTAAATCTTCATCAGAGTACAAAACAAATTCTGGCCACAAAATAGAGCAAAACACCAACGTCAAAGACCTGGGAGTGATTATGTCGGAGGATCTCACCTTCAAGGACCATAACATTGTATCAATCGCATCTGCTAGAAAAATGACAGGATGGATAATGAGAACCTTCAAAACTAGGGAGGCCAAGCCCATGATGACACTCTTCAGGTCACTTGTTCTATCTAGGCTGGAATATTGCTGCACTCTAACAGCACCTTTCAAGGCAGGTGAAATTGCCGACCTAGAAAATGTACAGAGAACTTTCACGGCGCGCATAACGGAGATAAAACACCTCAATTACTGGGAGCGCTTGAGGTTTCTAAACCTGTATTCCCTGGAACGCAGGAGGGAGAGATACATGATTATATACACCTGGAAAATCCTAGAGGGACTAGTACCGAACTTGCACACGAAAATCACTCACTACGAAAGCAAAAGACTTGGCAGACGATGCACCATCCCCCCAATGAAAAGCAGGGGTGTCACTAGCACGTTAAGAGACCATACAATAAGTGTCAGGGGCCCGAGACTGTTCAACTGCCTCCCAGCACACATAAGGGGGATTACCAACAGACCCCTGGCAGTCTTCAAGCTGGCACTGGACAAGCACCTAAAGTCAGTTCCTGATCAGCTGGGCTGTGGCTCGTACGTTGGTTTGCGTGCAGCAGAGCAACAGCCTGGTTGATCAGGGGCTGATCCACCAGGAGGCCTGGTCACAGACCGGGCCGCGGGGGCGTTGACCCCCGAAACTCTCTCCAGGTAAACTCCAGGTAAACTGTGTGCTGCAGGATTTTTTTTATACCACACACACTGACCACATAGACCCATTCTTTCATATGTAGGCCTACCAGCTTTCTCTCACTAGATTTGAGGGCGCTAGAATTTAGGCATACTAGTACATCAAAAACCCTGGTGCGTAAGCCGTACTAGTATGGCTGAAACCCTGAAAGGGTTAATATATGTTAGTGTAAACTTTTTTTTTTTTTTTTATCACACTGGCCGATTCCCACCAAGGCAGGGTGGCCCGAAAAAGAAAAACTTTCACCATCATTCACTCCATCACTGTCTTGCCAGAAGGGTGCTTTACACTACAGTTTTTAAACTGCACATTAACACCCCTCCTTCAGAGTGCAGGCACTGTACTTCCCATCTCCAGGACTCAAGTCCAGCCTGCCGGTTTCCCTGAACCCCTTCATAAATGTTACTTTGCTCACACTCCAACAGCACGTCAAGTATTAAAAACCATTTGTCTCCATTCACTCCTATCAAACACGCTCACGCATGCCTGCTGGAAGTCCAAGCCCCTCGCACACAAAACCTCCTTTACCCCCTCCCTCCAACCTTTCCTAGGCCAACCCGTATCCCGCCTTCCTTCCACTACAGACTGATACACTCTTGAAGTCACTCTGTTTTGCTCCATTCTCTCTACATGTCCGAACCACCTCAACAACCCTTCCTCAGCCCTCTGGACAACAGTTTTGGTAATCCCGCACCTCCTCCTAACTTCCAAACTATGAATTCTCTGCATTATATTCACACCACACATTGCTCTCAGACATGACATCTCCACTGCCTCCAGCCTTCTCCTCGCTGCAACATACATCACCCATGCTTCACACCCATATAAGAGCGTTGGTAAAACTATACTCTCATACATTCCCCTCTTTGCCTCCAAGGACAAAGTTCTTTGTCTCCACAAACTCCTAAGTGCACCACTCACCCTTTTCCCCTCATCAATTCTATGATTCACCTCATCTTTCATAGACCCATCCGCTGACACGTCCACTCCCAAATATCTGAATACATTCACCTCCTCCATACTCTCTCCCTCCAATCTGATATCCAATCTTTCATCACCTAATCTTTTTGTTATCCTCATAACCTTACTCTTTCCTGTATTCACTTTCAATTTTCTTCTTTTGCACACCCTACCAAATTCATCCACCAATCTCTGCAACTTCTCTTCAGAATCTCCCAAGAGCACAGTGTCATCAGCAAAGAGCAACTGTGACAACTCCCACTTTATGTGTGATTCTTTATCTTTTAACTCCACGCCTCTTGCCAAGACCCTCGCATTTACTTCTCTTACAACCCCATCTATAAATATATTAAACAACCACGGTGACATCACACATCCTTGTCTAAGGCCTACTTTTACTGGGAAATAATTTCCCTCTTTCCTACATACTCTAACTTGAGCCTCACTATCCTCGTAAAAACTCTTCACTGCTTTCAGTAACCTACCTCCTACACCATACACCTGCAACATCTGCCACATTGCCCCCCTATCCACCCTGCCATACACCTTTTCCAAATCCATAAATGCCACAAAGACCTCTTTAGCCTTATCTAAATACTGTTCACTTATATGTTTCACTGTAAACACCTGGTCCACACACCCCCTACCTTTCCTAAAGCCTCCTTGTTCATCTGCTATCCTATTCTCCGTCTTACTCTTAATTCTTTCAATAATAACTCTACCATACACTTTGCCAGGTATACTCAACAGACTTATCCCCCTATAATTTTTGCACTCTCTTTTATCCCCTTTGCCTTTATACAAAGGAACTATGCATGCTCTCTGCCAATCCCTAGGTACCTTACCCTCTTCCATACATTTATTAAATAATTGCACCAACCACTCCAAAACTATATCCCCACCTGCTTTTAACATTTCTATCTTTATCCCATCAATCCCGGCTGCCTTACCCCCTTTCATTTTACCTACTGCCTCACGAACTTCCCCCACACTCACAACTGGCTCTTCCTCACACCTACAAGATGTTGTTCCTCCTTGCCCTATACACGAAATCACAGCTTCCCTATCTTCATCAACATTTAACAATTCCTCAAAATATTCCCTCCATCTTCCCAATACCTCTAACTCTCCATTTAATAACTCTCCTCTCCTATTTTTAACTGACAAATCCATTTGTTCTCTAGGCTTTCTTAACTTGTTAATCTCACTCCAAAACTTTTTCTTATTTTCAACAAAATTTGTTGATAACATCTCACCCACTTATCTGGCATTTATATCATTTATAAGTGGAAAAATAAGGCATTCTGCTTTCCGGCAATGTCCGCTTTCCACTGGTAGCCTGGAACCTAACCTGACGTATAAGTGGGGCCCTACTGTATAGAGAAAAAACTAAAATGGTTTCTTCTAGACCCAAGTATTTTACCCCTTTCAGGGTTGGTGCAGTACTAGTACAGCTTGCACACCAGGGTTGGTGCCGTACTAGTACGCATAAATTCTAGCTCCTTCAAAACTAGCGAGAGAAAGCTGGTAGGCCTACATATGAAAGAATGGGTCTATGTGGTCAGTGTTTACCTGGAGAGAGTTCCAGGGGTCAACGCCCCCACAGCCCGGTCTGTGACCAGGTCTCCTGGTGGATCAGAGCCTGATCAACCTGGATCAAAGCCTGATCAACATGAGCAGCATTAAAAAAATCCTGCAGCACACAGTGCATAATGAGAAAAAAAAAACTCCGACCGTGTTTTTGGTTTAACCCTTAAACTGTCCAAACAGATCTATGTTCACATGCGTAGTGCTCCAAAAGTAGATCTACATTTTCTTTACATATTTTCAAATATAACAAAAAAAAATGTAGATCAAAGCTTTTTTTAAACATTTTCAAATGTAAAAAAAGAAAAAGCAGCTCTACTTTTTTTACATACTTTCAAATGTTGAAAAAATGTAGATCTACGTTTGGACAGTTTAAGGGTTGAAACAGCGACTTTGCAGTGTATTTTCGTATGCTATTTATGGTTGTATTCTAGTTTTCTTGGCCTCATTTTATAGAATGGGAAACATATTATGAAAATTGAGATGATTTTGATTGGTTTCACAATGAAAAGTACCTTGAAACTGAGCTCAAAGTAGCAGACATGTTCCATTTTTGCCAAAGTTCAAAAGATAACAAATCATGCCACGCATCCAATACACGTCAACTGGCGAGTCTAATATTCTTTCACAAGTGCGCTGATATTATTTATACCATTTCTACATGAATGCAGTAGTCTGCATAACAAAAATCTTCCATTTTTTGTGAGAATAAAAATTCAAAGTGGAAAGCAAAAGAAATGTAACAAGAGGCCTGGGAACAAGAGTAATGAACAGAGGAAATGTTATTTTAGTGCAAGGAATGTATGCCTTGTTTATTCTGGACCCTATTTGGAAATTGGCATCTTTTGAAATTTGTGTGAAATTGGCAAAATTGCCAATTTCTGACCATGTTATTGGATAGTTGAAATCTGTAAATGGGTGGTTTCATGTACTCATTCGATAGAAAAAATGGAGTTCTAGCGAAACAGGTATGATTTTTGTTGACTGGTACATTGGAATTGGCCGAAAATAGGGCTCAAAGTGGGCAAAATCGCCGATGCGTAAACATCGTTGAGACCACTAACTTCGCAAGAGCATAATTCTGTAAGTTTTGCATCAAATTTCATAATTTTGGTGTCATTATGATCGGGAAAATATTCTCTATCATTTCATAGGAAAAAAATAATTTTTTTTTTTTTTGAAAAATTTCCGACCCTGAGAACAAGTTTAGGAAAGGGCCTGTCGACCCTGAAAGGGTTAATAGTATGCATTTTCCCGACTTTCAAATCAAGACAAAACATAACAATACAACAGTTTGACTCCCAAATTAGCAGCTTTCCATGTGAGTGCTTTGACCAGCACATTTACTAAAGGGACTATAACAAATGGCTTTGATTATTTGTTCACCACAATTTATTTTAGTCCCTTTTATATTGTCTCCTTTATTTTAGCTTTAAAGAACTACCTTAGCTCATTATTTTTACATTTGTTAAATAATTCAGGTGCTATTTTTTAGTTTTAGAATATTTACTTTGTGTTATACTTAATTCTAACTATAGATTCACTACAAATCTTATGATTACAAGCATTGATCCTGATACCAACAGACCCCTGGCAGTCTTCAAGCTGGCACTGGACAAGCACCTAAAGTCAGTTCCTGATCAGCCGGGCTGTGGCTCGTACGTTGGTTTGCGTGCAGCCAGCAGCAACAGCCTGGTTGATCAGGCTCTGATCCACCAGGAGGCCTGGTCACAGACCGGGCCGCGGGGGCGTTGACCCCCGGAACTCTCTCCAGGTAAACTCCAGGTAAACTCTTATTTAACCCTTTGAGGGTTTCGGACGTACTAGTACGGCTTACGACCTAGGGTTTTTGACGTACTAGTACGCCTTAATTCTAGCGCCCTCAAATCTAGTGGGAGAAAGCTGGTAGGCCTTCATATGAAAGAATGGGTCTATGTGGTCAGTGTGCACAGTCTAAAAAAAATCCTGCAGCACACAGTGCATAATGAGAAAAAAAAAAACTTTGACCATTTTTTTGGAATAAAACAGCGACTTTGCACTGTATTTTTGTATGGTATTTATTGTTGTATTCTAGTTTTCTTGGTCTCATTTTATAGAATGGAAGACATATTACAGAAATTGAGATGATTTTGACTGGTTTTACAATGAAAGGTACCTTGAAATTGAACTCAAAGTAGCAGAAATGTTCGATTTTTACCAAATTTCAAAAGTAAACAAATCGTGCCAAGCGTGCAATACACGTCAACTGGTGAGTCTAATATTCTTTCACAAGTGCACCAATAATATTTATACCATTTTTTACACTAATGCAGTAGTCTGCATAACAGTAAATCTTATATTTTTTGTGAGAATAAAAATTCAAAGTGGAAAGCAAAAGAATATAAGAGGGGCCTTGAGACGTGACTAATGACCAGAGGAAATGTCATTTTAGTGCCAGGAATGTCTTTCTTGTTTATTCTGGACCCTATTCGGAAATTGGCATCTTTTGAAATTTGTGTGAAATTGGCAAAATTGCTAAATTCTGACCACTGTACTGGATAGTTGTATTTCATAAATCTGTGGTTTCTTGCACCCATTCGATACAAAAAATGGAGTTCTAGCGAAATATTCATGTTTTTTGTCGACTAGTACAGTGGAATTGGCCGAAAATGGGGCTCAAAGTGGGCAAAATCGCCGATGCGTAAACATCGCCAAGACCACTAACTTTGCGAGAGCATAATTCCGTAAGTTTTCCATCAAATTTCAAACTTTTGGTGTCCTTAAGATCGGGAAAAGATTCTCTATCTTTTCATAAGAGAAAATAATTTTTTTTTTTTAAATTTGGCCGACCCTGAGAACGAGTATCGGAGAGGGCCTGTCGACCCTCAAAGGGTTAATGACTTAAATGAATCAAACAGTTACTGTAATTACTACACAGCAGAACAATCAAAGGCACTTCTCAGAGCCAACAACAACATAACTATCTTTAACTACAATATCAGATATCTAAGCAAGCATTACGATGACCTCATAGCATTACTAAATTCCTTGCATGCCAATATGTCCATCATTACACTAACTGAAACCTGGCTAAAGCCTGATACTACAGATGTCTATGCCATTCCTGGTTACACAGCCATACACAACTGTAGGCCAGACCAACAAGGGGGTGGCACAGCTATATACTACTCAGACCAACTAGAATGTATCACTAATACTTGCACAAGGGATGAGCATGGGGAATATATAATAGCTAAATTCAAATCCAAATACCTACAAAAACTTCTCACAGTGATAAACATCTACAGAGTTCCACAATCAAACATTAGCCAATTTAGTCAAAACCTAGGAAGTATGATAACTGATGCACGCATGAACAAAGATCACTTACTACTCTCAGGTGACTTCAATATAAATCTCCTGCAAGACCAGGACCCACACGTTACTGAATTCACAAACACAATGAGTAACTGCATGTTGCTACCAACAGTAACAAAACCTACAAGAGTTACGGAGACTAGTGTTTCCCTACTTGACCACATCTGGACCAACACCATACCCCCTTTAAAATCAGGCATAATTACAGATAATACCACAGACCACTACCCTACTTTCCTCATAACAACTCTTGGTAAATTACCCCAAGACACTACTAAAGTCACCTTCAGACTTCACAATGAGGCAGCCATTAATAACTTCACAACAGCAGTAACAAACATTGACTGGCACACTGAGCTAGAAATCTATACAGATATTGACGAATGTTTTAATAATTTTCTAAAAATGACCCAATACCTCTATAACAAGCACTGCCCTAAAAAAACTAAACAGATGACAGCTAAGAGACTGAACAGTCCCTGGCTAACACCCAGCATTCTCAAATCCATAAATACAAAACACCGATATGAAAAACAGTACAGAATGGGTCACATAACCAGAGACCAAACAAAACGTTACTCGTCAATCCTAACCAGCCTGATAAGAAGGGCAAAAAAATTGTATTATGAGAACAGATTATCCAACTTACGAGGTGATATAAAAAAGACCTGGAAGACCCTATCAGAAATTCTGGGAACAAAAAAGATATCATGAAATAGCGAAATAAAATTAGCAAAATCAGATGAACCCCAACTTCCACCAAGAGAAACAGCAAACAGACTCAATGATTTCTTCTCCACTATGGGACAAAACCTTGCCAATAAAATCCCAAGCTCAGATACCCCATCAAATGACTACCTCACTGGCAACTACCCGAACACACTGTTCCTAGCTCCGACTAACCCATACGAAGTCTCCCTTATTATCAACGCACTAAAAAACAAGGCAGGAGATTTAAATACCTTACCACCCTTTATATACAAAAAAGTGTCACAAGTACTATCAACAATCATTGCAACACTCTTTAACAAATCCATTGAATCCTCCACCTTCCCTACAGTTCTCAAAATAGCAAGGGTCACCCCGATCCATAAAGGAGGAGACCAAACAGAGTTGAATAACTATAGGCCAATATCCAATTTACACCCTCTCTCAAAAATCTTCGAAAAATTAATTCATAAACGAATCTACTCCTACCTCATCTCCCAAAACATACTCAACCCCTGCCAATTTGGATTCAGGCCTAATAAAAATACTAATGATGCTATTATATACATGCTAGAACATATATACACTGCGATAGAGAAAAAATAAGTCCCACTGGGGATCTTCATTGACTTACGTAAAGCTTTTGATACAGTTGACCATGACTTGCTCCACGTAAATTTGTCACACTATGGTATAAGAGGGCACTCCCTCAACTACCTCAAGTCATACCTCAGCAACAGAAGCCAATATGTGTACGCAAATGGGGCAAGCTCTTCCGCACATCCAATTACAGTTGGTGTCCCACAGGTAAGTGTCCTTGGCCCTCTTCTCTTTCTCCTATACATAAATGACCTACCAAATGCTTCGCAATTACTCAAACCCACACTTTTTGCAGATGACACTACTTACGTCTTCTCTCACCCGAGCCCAGTCACGCTAGCCAATACTGTAAATACCGAATTACAGAAAATATCTACCTGGATGAGGACTAACAAACTTACACTAAACATTGACAAAACCTACTTCATTCAGTTTGGTAACAGAGCTACAGATGTACCTCTTAACATAACGATAAATGGATCACCTATCACAAAGCTAACAGAGGGAAAATTCTTAGGAATCCACCTTGATAATAGACTCAAATTTCATACACATATACAACAAATTTCTAAGAAAATTTCCAAGACTGTAGGCATACTATCGAAGATACAGTACTATGCTCCACAGTCAGCCCTCCTGGCCCTTTATCACTCTCTTATTTACCCCTATCTCACCTATGGAATTTGTGCATGGGGCTCAGCAACAATTAACCATCTCAGACCACTAATTACCCAACAAAAGGCTGCAGTTAGAATGATAACAAATTCTCACTACAGGCAGCACACTCCACCAATATTCAAAACACTCAACCTACTCACCATACAAAACATCCATACTTATTATTGCACCTATTACATACATAGAACACTTAACTCTGATATTAACCCTCCCCTCAAACATCTCCTTGCCAACCTCAACAGAACACATGACCATAATACAAGGCACAGATCACTCTTTGATGTTCCTCGTGTCCATCTCACGCTATGCAAAAACTCAATGCACATAAAAGGCCCTAAAATCTGGAATTCATTACCTGTAAATATAAAAGAAACACTATCTGTTTATAAATTCAAGTCTTCTCAAAGATCACTTACTCACCCAAAACCAAATAAATACTGAATAACTGAACCTTATAAATTGTATATCCTAAATGTTACTCACAATTATATGACATAAATGTTAAACCTAGGACCCAATCTAACTTTGTTATTTTTTAAATACACTACCTAACAGAATACTCCATTCTACTGAATGTACAGCAATGCATGCAACCATATGACCTGTCTTTGTAATACTCATTTGTGCTTTATAGTTATCTGTTTACAATAATGTCTTATCACTGATTTCATCATTGCTTAGTTAATCTTAAGTTAATTTTAAGCCAGCCCGTAATGCTATGCATATAATTGGCTTTGGCATGCTGCTCTTACCTGTATTTTTTTGTACCTCTGTATGTATGCTAAAATTACTAAATAAATAAATAAATAAATAAATTATATGCGCCCATTTTGTTCTGGCTTGGAACAGGACACCTAAATTATAAAAAAATTTAAATACACTAAAATCTGCTTGCTTTCTGGACAATTCATTCTTGTCACATCAATATTAACCCTTAACCCTTTGACTGTTTCGGTCGTATATATATGTCTTATGCGCCACTGTTTCTGACGTATTTATACGTGGAAATTCTAGCGGCTTCAAATCAAGCGGGAGAAAGCTGGTAGGCCCACATGTGAGAGAATGGATCTGTGTGGTCAGTGTGCACCACATAAAAAAAATCCTGCAGCACGCAGTGCATAATGAGGGAAAAAAAAAACTGACCGTTTTTTTGGATTAAAACTCCGACTTTGAGGTGTATTTTCGTATAGTATTGATTGTTGTATTCTCGTTTTCATGGTCTCAGGTGATAAAATGGAAAACATATTACAGAAGCCGAGATGATTTTGATTACTTTCACGATGAAAATGACCTTGAAATTGAGCTCAAAGTAGCGAAAATGTTCAATTTTTACCAATGTTCAGGAGTAAGCAAATCACACCACACGTCCAATATATTATACTTCAACTGGGGAGTCCAATATTCTTTCACTAGTGCACTGATATTATTTATACCATTTTTACAATAATGCAGTAGTCTGCATAACAGTAAATTTTGTATTTTTTTTGTATGAATAAAAAACCAAAATAGAAAGCAATAGTAATATAAGAGGGGCCTAGAGACGTGACTAATGAACAGAAAATATGTTATTTTAGTGCCAAGAATGTCTACATTGTTTATTCTGGACCCTATTTTGAAATTGGCATCTTTTTTAATTTGCATGAAACTGGCCAAAATGCCAATTTCTGACCACTTTATTGGATAGTTCAAATCGGTAAATGGGCAGTTTCTTGTACTCAGCTGATAGAAAAAATGGAGTTCTAATGAAATAGCTATGAGTTTGGTCAACTGGAACAATGGAATTGGCCAAAAACAGGGCTCAAAGTCAGCAAAAATTGCCAATGCATATGTCGCTGAGACCGCTAACTTCGTAGGAGCATAATTCCATGAGTTTTCGACAAAATTTCGTACTTTTGGTGTCATTACCATTGGGAAAATATTCTCTATCATTTCATAATAAAAAATATTTTTTTTTTCCAAAAATTTATCGACATAGAATGACAGCTTCAGAAAGGGGCCTGCAACAGTCAAAGGGTTAAACTGTTCAAACATAGATCTATGTTTGCGCTCGTAGCGCTCCGACCTTGATATTCTCCAAAGAAAATGTAAAAAAATGTATATCTATGTTCGGAGCGCTTCGCGAGCAAACGTAAATCTACGTTTGGACAGTTTAAGGGTTAATGAGGTTAAAATACTATTTAAGAGACATGGTTCTGAAACAGAATACGAGCTTAAATCTGAAACAAACTATATTACGGGGGAAATTTACTATACAGTATTTGCAGATTCTGAATTCAAGACCTCTAGAAACCTAATCCATTGAATTTGGGCTATATGTATATCACTAAATGTATATAACAATTATATGGTCCAATTAACACCTATACTCATTCTACCTTAACCCTTCAAGGGTCGCCAGGCCCTCTCAGAGACTTGTTCTCAGGGTCGCCAAAATTTCAAAAAAAAAAAAAAATTATTTTTTATGAAAAGATAGAGAATCTTTTCCTGATCATAATGACACCAAAAGTATGAAATTTGATGGAAAACTTACGGAATTATGCTCTCGCAAAGTTAGCGGTCTCGACGATGTTTACACATCGCCGATTTTGCCCACTTTGAGCCCTATTTTCGGCCAATTCCAGTGTACTAGTCAACAAAAATCACAACTATTTCACTAGAACTCCGTTTTTTCTATCGAATGAGTACAAGAAACCACCCATTTACCGATTTCAACTATCCAATAAAGAGGTCAGAATTTAGCAATTTTGCCAATTTCACACAAATTTCAAAAGATGCCAATTTCCAAATAGGGTCCAGAATAAACAAGAAAGACATTCCTTGCACTAAAATAACATTTCCTCTGTTCATTAGTCACATCCCCACGCCCCTCTTACATTCCTTTTGCTTTCCACTTTGAATTTTTATTCTCACAATAAATAGAAGATTTACTGTTATACAGACTACTGTTTTAGTGTAGAAATGGTATAAATAATACCAGCGCACTTGTGAAAGAATATTAGATTCACCAGTTGATGTGTAATGGATGCGTGGCATGATTTGTTTACTTTTGAACTTAGGCAAAAATCAAACATTTCTGCTACTTTGGGCACAATTTCAAGGTACTTTTCATTGTGAAACCAATCAAAATCATCTCAATTTCTGTAATATGTCTCCCATTCTATAAAATGAGACCAGGAAAACTAGAATGCAACCATAAATACCATACGAAAATACAGTGCAAAGTCGCTGTTTTAAACCAAAACCAGGGTCAAAGATTTTTTTTCTCATTACGCACTGTGCTGCAGGATTTTTTTTTATACTGCGCACACTGATCACATAGACCCATTCTTTCATATGTAGGCCTACCAGCTTTCTCTTGCTAGATTTGAAGGCGCTAGAATTTATGCATACTAGTATACGTCAAAAACCCTGGCGCGTAAGCCATACTAGTATGGCCGAAACCCCGAAAGGGTTAATAAATGGAAGATGATGAGAACAGGAACAGAAAAAAAAGGCCAGCTGTACTGTACAGGTGCAGTTAAGAAAGCCATAAAAGGAAAATTTCATTTGTAAACATTCTACAATAAACTTCCAAGAACTGTAATGACATTTTTAAGTTTCAAGAGACTTTTTGAATGCAGCCATTCAAAATAATCAACTCAATGAAGAGAGACTTAAAAGGAAACTGGCACAGCATATGGAGAAGGTATCTCCTTTTATGCACACAGTCTACACATAGGAAAATGAACAAGTCATTGTACGACCCTTGAAAGATGAAGGAAATAAAGTTAAATTGGATAAAATACCACAGCAAGAAAATATTAACATTCCAATTCTAGCAAGGATTTTAAATGAAAAACTTTAAAACTAGACTTAGGAATTATCCATAAAAGTGAAGCATTAAAAAGAAATAGTATTAACAAATTATGTGACGTGATAACACCAACTGTGAATGGAATCCAGTGTGAAATGATATAGTTGTGCATGCCATAGACTTTAGAAAATCCTTGGTCCAAAAAACTGTGCCTCAAGATGGAAAACCTGCAAGTGTCACCCAAACATTCAAGAAAAGTGGAAGTGCAGCATAAAACTACTGCTTATTTACCTTGGCTTCCCATAATATGCAAGTTCCTCCAGAAAATGTTAAGGGTAGCAAAAGTCAACCTTCTAATCAGTGCACAATCTAATCATCACACCGTGAACTTACTTCAAACAATATTGTCCAAGAAACTTGCTCACATTTCTGGAAATGGTTACCAACTACACTAACCAATGCTTTCCAGTTGGTGTGTTGTACAGGGACTTTTCAAGGGCATTTGACAAAGGGCCACATAAAAGACTGGCCTGGAAAATCCAGCTCATGGAATCACTGGCAAATTCTGGAATGGATAAAACAATGGCTGAAACACAGGAAACAGTCATATAAAGAAAAAAAAAGAAGAAAGTGACTGGAAAAACATTCTGAATGGAAGGCCACAAGGATCCATTATAGGGCCACTTTTAATTAATGTATTCTAAAATGATGACACAGACAAAAACAACTAAATTCCATTCATGAACATTCTTAAAACTACCAATTATATGAATTGAAGACTGCATTACTGCCATTCAAAATGACCTGGACATATTAACTGGCCAAGAATAGCAAATACTAAAAGGGTCTTCACTATAGCAAAATGCAAGACCCTGAAAGGTACGATACAACAATGACCATTAGTTATAGTGATGAAAAGCAATGATATTCTATCAGTAGAAACATTTTAGGAATTTAGTAACATAACTATACACCAGTTACACACAGAGCACAAGAGGAAGTAGCCAATTTCTAGGAACAGCTAGATGTATTTCGGGAAATGTGTGATAAGAGAAGGGTATCCCCATAGTCCATAACTCATCTCTTATGCCCCAATGCCCATGACTAGAATAATGTTGAGGTTGGCATAAGTTGAAAATGCAATGAAATACTAGTACTGAAGATCTGAAGGAATCATAAAAGGCATTCATAAGTCACTATATGGAAACTAACACCCAAATTTCTTCAATTAAAATAGTGAATTAGGACATATATAGCCCAAATCTAATTCAAACCTTTCAGACAGACTAGAGAGATCAATATCCTAAAATATAGTGGAACCTCGTTTTTCGTAATTAATCCGTTCCCGAGAGTGTGACTAATGGCAAAACTGACGATTTGCGAAACCATTTGCCCCATAAGAAATAACATAAATCCAATTAATCTGTTTCAGACCAAAAGTATTAACAAAAAAAACTTTTTTTTTACATGAAATATTGATTTACATACACAGAAAACAGAGATATGAAGAATAAAACAATAATAACATCACACTTATATTTATTGAAGACTCTTGTTGGTGTATGAATAAAATATGTCATTACATATGTTAAGAACTGTGGCAGCAGCAGGGGTGTGTGTTTGGAGGCAGGACAAGATAGACCTTAAATATGACACTATCAACTCTACGGCTTATTTACCTATCACAATTCATCCAATATGACATAATAAACAATATTAATAACAGAAACATGACATATACAGTAGACCGTCATGTAGCAAGAGTTTATTTGGCATGATTCGGGTATAGCACAATTGAAGAACTGCGACACAATTTTGTGTAGCACATCGTAAAATTAATTTAACACAGTTTGTGGGAGGGGAAAAAATTCTGAGCACGCAGTCGCCCACAGTGGGTTACACCATTGAGTCAATGGGGGAGACTACAGCCATCTCCTGCCACCCACACCACGCTCCCAACCTCCAGTTTGGTTCACATGCTTGTAGGATGACGATACTCAGGAACCTAGCTGTGTTTATTTACATACATTGTACATATTTTCATTGCCTTTGTTAAATCTGCCAAGCAATTATGGCACCCAGTAAGCATACAAGTGTTGCTGAAAATGACAAGAAAAGGTTTAACCCTTTGATTGTCGCGGCCGTATATATACGTCTTACGAGGTACCGTGTTTGACGTATATATACTCATAAATTCTAGCGGCTTCAAATCAAGCAGGAGAAAGCTGGTAGGCCCACATGTGAGAGAATGGGTCTGTGTGGTCAGTGTGCACCATATAAAAAAAATCCTGGAGCACGCAGTGCATAATGGGAAAAAAAAAAACTACGACCGGTTTTTTTTAATTAAAATGCCGACTTTGTGGTCTATTTTCGTATAGTATTTATGGGTGTATTCTCGTTTTCTTGGTCTCATTTGATAGAATGGAAAACATATTATAGAAATAGAGGTGATTTTGATTGATTTTACTATAAAAAGAACCTAGAAATGGAGCTCAAAGTAGGGGAAATGTTTGATTTTTGCCAATTTTCAAAAGTAAACAAATGATGCCATTGTCCAATAAATGTCCAACTAGCCATTCTAATATGCAGTCATGAATGGGTTGATGTTATTTATACAATTATTACAGTATTGCAGTAGTCTGCATAATAGTAAATCTTCTATTTTTTGTTTGAATAAAAATTCAAAATAGAAAGCAAGAGTAATATCAGAGGGGCCTGGAGACGTGACTGATGAACAAAGAAAATGTTATTTTAGAGCCAGGAATGTCTGCATTGTTCATTCTGGACCTTATTTTGAAATTGTCATATTTTTTAGTTTTGGTGAAATTGGCCAAATTGCAAAATTCTGACCACATTATTAGGTAGTTGAAATCGGTAAATGGGCAGTTTCTTGTACTCAATCGATAGAAAACATGGAGTTCTAAAGAAATAGCTAAGAGTTTGGGCGACTGGAACAATGGAATTAGCCGAAAATAGGGCTCAAAGTGGGCGAAATCACCGATTTGTAAACAGCGCCGAGGTTGCTAACTTCACGAGAGCGTAATTCTGTCAGTTTTCCATCAAATTTCATTTTTTTGGTGTCATTACAATCGGGAAAAGATTCTCTATCATTTCATAAGAAATTTTTTTTTTTTTTAAATTTTGCGACACCAGGAGACACCTCAGGATTGGGGGTTGTGACAGTCAAAGGGTTAAGCGTTCAAGTCAGGCAATAGCGAAGAAAATCAAGATATTAGATAAGCGTTAGAGTGGTTCACATGGGGTAGATATAGTGAGGGCCTATGGCCTTAACCCTTTGACTGTCGCAACCCCCAATCCTGAGGTGTCTGCTGGTGTCACAAAATTTAAAAAAAAAAAAAATTATTTTTTCTTATGAAATGATAGAGAATCTTTTCCCGATTGTAATGACACCAAAAAAAACGAAATTTGATGGAAAACTGACGGAATTATGCTCTCGCGAAGTTAGCGACCTCGGCACTGTTTACAAATCGGCAATTTCGCCCACTTTGAGCCCTATTTTCGGCTAATTTCATTGTTCCAGTCGCCCAACCTCATAGCTATTTCTTTAGAACTTCATTTTTTCTATCGATTGAGTACAAGAAACTGCCCATTTACCGATTTCAACTACCTAATAATGTGGTCAGAAATTTGCAATTTGGCCAATTTCACGAAAATTAAAAAATATGACAATTTCAAAATATGGTCCAGAATGAACAATGCAGACATTCCTGGCTCTAAAATAACATTTTCTTTGTTCATCAGTCACGTCTCCAGGCTCCTCTGATATTACTCTTGCTTTCTATTTTGAATTTTTATTCAAACAAAAAATAGAAGACTTACTATTATGCAGACTACTGCAATACTGTAATAATTGTATAAATAACATCAACCCATTCATGACTGCATATTAGAATGGCTAGTTGGACATTTATTGGACAATGGCATCATCTGTTTACTTTTGAACATTGGCAAAAATCAAACATTTCCCCTACTTTGAGCTCCATTTCTAGGTTCTTTTTATAGTAAAATCAATCAAAATCACCTCTATTTCTATAATATATTTTCCATTCTATCAAATGAGACCAAGAAAACGAGAATACAACCATAAATACTATACGAAAATAGACCATAAAGTCTACATTTTAATTAAAAAAAACGATCGGAGTTTTTTTTTTCTCATTATGCACTGCGTGCTCCAGGATTTTTTTTATATGGTGCACACTGACCACACAGACCCATTCTCTCACATGTGGGCCTACCAGCTTTCTCCTGCTTGATTTGAAGCCGCTAGAATTTATGAGTATATATACGTCAAACACGGTACCTCGTAAGACGTATATATACGGCCGCGACAGTCAAAGGGTTAATGAAGCATCAGTTCGTACAATTAAAAAGAACAAGGCAAATATAGGAGCTTGTGTAATAAATAACCCAAGATGTCATCTCATGAAAAGAATGACACAAGTAAATAAAACAGAAAACGTGTTGCTTGAGTAGATCGAACAAAAGAAAAAGGTGTATAACTTAATTTCATCTTAGTTAGGGAAAAGGCCTTACAGTTGTTTAAAGCAGTGTGTGATAAGGAAGGCCTGAAAAAGTTTGTGTTTAGCCCAGGCTGGTCCCACAACTTTAAGTTGCATAATAAGTTACATAACATTAAGTTTTCTCGTGAAAGTGCTTCAGCTGATCATACAACACCAAGTAATTTCCCTGCTGAATTGCAGGAAATTATTTCTGAGGGTGGCTATGAGCCACATCAAGTGATTAACGCTGACGAGACAAGTGTTTTTTGGGAAAAAAATGCCAACACAAACTTATATCAGTCAGCAAGAGAAGAGTGCATCAGGCTTCAAGACAGCAAAGGGTCGCTTCACCTTGCTCCTTTGTGGTAAAGCATCAGGTGATTTCAAGTGTAAGCCAATAGTTATTTACCGCTCTAAGAATCCTTGTACTTTGAAAGGTGTTGTACATAAAAACACCTTACTAGTAATTTGGAGGTCAAACCAGTCAGCATGGATGACAGAGGAAATATTTATTGACTGGTTTAAGCATCACTTTCTTCCTAAAGTCAAGTTTTACCTGCACAACAAGAACCTTGCTATCAGCTATGCTAGAAGTGCATGGAATGAAGTGCCCCAATCATCATTAAATGCAGGCTGGGGAAAGTTATGGCCTTCTGTAGTTAATTCTTTCACTGGTTTTCCCTTGCTTGAGAGTCAGGTTCAGGAAATTGTTCAGCTGGCAAGGAGATTAACAGGTGATGGTTTTGAAGATATGAATGACGATGATGTGAATGAGCTCTTAGATGATGATAATGATGAAGACAGGAGTCCAGAGGAAATGTTGGCAGGGCTCGATGCACAGATACAAGGGAGGGAGATAACAGAAGACGAAGAAGAACCAGAAGAAAAACAGTTAACACTGCAGCAGTTATGTGAGCAGTTCCATATTATTAGTAAAGTTGCAAACTTTTTCACTGAAGAGGACCCTGACAAATCTAGAAGCAGTGCTTTGAAACTGGGTCTAGACCAGCTGATGATGCTTTACCGTCAGCTGTATAATGTACTGCAGGGTAAAAGAGCCCAGAGATCCATTACAGAATTTATGCACATGGAATTTATGCACACAGAGATCCATTACAGAATTTATGCACACTCTAATACAACCACTGACTTCAGTACCAGAACCTCTACCATCCACTTCTATCGACAACCAACAACCATCCACCTCAGCCCAGCAGGGCCACAACATGAATATCCACTCTCTTCACAAACACCATTACCCACAATTTAATTAAGGTAAGAAATACTATTATTTCTATTGCATTTGTAGTCTTAAGCAGTAATATATCATGACAATGAACTACAATTACATATGTACTTTTATTTTTGTAAGGTCTGTTGGTCTAAAAAAAAAAAGTGGTTAGGCTTTTTGGGGGCTCCCAGGAACATAACACTATTTTCCCTTAAGTTCTTCAGCTCATCTCACACAGCGTTTTCAGGAATGTAACTACCATGTTAAATGATGGTCTACTACTCTAGAATGAATAAAAAATGTCATTACGTATGTCACAAGCGGTGTTGTGTTTTGTTGTTGGGTGTACAATGGCCACTGAGAGCATAAGCCATACATGGTGGTAGAGGCGGCGGTCTTGTCAGTAGCCCTATTTAACTCCAACAACATTGGAGGAGTTAGGTTCATGCTGCCCTTTTTCTATCGATTAATTGCTTAACTTACTTGCTACACTGTTAATGCTAAATTTTATCACTGGCTGGCGCTATAGCCTTTATCAACTTGTGCTGCTTTAGTATCGTACATATTATAGAATCACTGAAGAAGGTACATTCTACCCTCTCTCTTCCTCCTCCACCTTGGTACTTTGCTACGAGTTCTTTCTTAAATTCTATCGTGTTTCTCACCTTCTTTACCAAAGGCCTGGCACTAGGAGCTTTCTTTGGGGCTATGGTGGCTTATTTAGCAGTTGCAAGCACTAAAACACATGGAATATTATGAAATGTATAGTATGAATGCATGGGATCGTCCTCACTCACTGATAAACAATGGCACACTGGCTGTGAATGGAGTGTAGGGCCGCTCGGGGCCGTGCATACACGTCTGGGACAGACAATTTGCGAGTCAATATTTTGACAAAAAAAACTTTACGATTCTTGAAAATTGCGACCTCCAATGCTTACGAAAAATGAGGGTCCACTGTACATGGGCACGTTAAGCTTGAAGCCGCTGAGAAGTTGCATAATCAAGTTATCAGAATGGAAGGATTGAAGCTAATTATATGTATCACTCAGAAATTATCATGTGTAAAACAGAATTCCAATTTTTCCAATTTCTTCCAAAAAATAAATTGGGGCCTCAAGGTAAAAATCAATCCAAACTTTTTTCTAAGCTTTTAAGATATACAGTGGGCCCTCGGGTAATGGCATCGGCTAACACTAAAATCGGATAGTGTCGCGTTTTTGAGTCAAAATACTGGCTCGGCTAACGCCCAAGAACTCGTTTAAGGGCATTCGTCCCAAACTTGTCCGCCTGGCCTGAGCCACCATGCCTTCAGCTACTGTGCCATTGTTTACAAGCCAGCCCGGACAATTCCACATGTACCTGTAATACATTTTGTATTATTCCAGTGTTTTTAGTGCTTGTAACTGCTAAATAAGCCACCATGGGCCCAAAGAAAGCTTCTAGTGTCAACCCTGTGGTAAAAAGGTGAGAAATACTATCGAATTAAAGAAAGAGATAATCGCAAAGTACAAAAGTGGAGTGTGTGTCTCCGAGTTGGCCAGGTTATATAACAAACCCCATTCAACCATCACTACTATCTTGGCCAACAAAACTGCAATCAAGGAAGCTGTGGCTGCGAAAGGTGCAAATGTGCTTACAAAACAGAGATCGCAAATACACGAAGATGTGGAGAGACTGTTGTTGGTGTGGATCAACGGAAAACAATTATCAGGAGATAGTGTTTCACAGTCAATAATATGTGAAAAGGCAAGGCAGTTGCATGATGATCTAGTTAAGAAAATGCCAAGAACTAGTGGTGATGTTAGTGAATTAAAGGCCAGCAAAGGCTGGTTCGAGAGATTTAAGAATCGTAGTGGCATACACAGTATGATAAGGCATGGTGAAGCTGCCAGTTCTGACAAACAAGCAGCTGAAAAATATGTGCAGGACTTTAAGGGGTACATAGAGGCTTAAAAATTAAAACCCCAACAAGTGTTCAATTGTGACGAAACAGGCCTGTTTTGGAAGAAAATGCCAAACAGGACCTACATTACTCAGGAGGAAAAGGCACTCCCAGGACACAAGCCTATGAAAGACAGGCTAACTCTCATGTTTTGTAGTAATGCTAGTGGGGATTGCAAAGTAAAGCCTTTACTGGTGTATCACTCTGAAACTCCCAGTGTTTTCAAGAAAAACAGTGTCGTCAAGACTAAATTGTGTGTGATGTGGAGAGCAAACAGTAAAGCATGGGTCACTAGGGACATTTTCCTTAACTAGTTTTATGACGTGTTTGGCCCAACTGCGCAAAAATACCTCCTGGAAAATAAATTGTTACTCAAGTGCCTCCTGGTAATGGACAATGCTTCTGCTCATCCTCATGACTTAAAAGAGCAAATTGTGGGGGAGTTGAGCTTCATCAAAGTGAAGTTTTTGCCTCCTAAGACAATGCCTCTCCTCCAGCCCATGGACCAACAGGTCATTTCAAACTTCAAAAAACTACACCAAAGCAGTGTTTCAAAAGTGCTTTGAAGTGACCTCAGACACTGAACTGACCCTAAGAGTGTTCTGGAAAGACCACTTCAGTATCCTCAGTTGCATAAACCTTATAGGTAAGGCTTGGGAGGGAGTGACTTGCAGGACTTTGAACTCTGCTTGGAGAAATTTGTGACCAGAATGTGTACAAGAGAGGGATTTTGAAGGGTTTGGGGCTGACCCTGAGGAGCCTGTGCCAGTTGTAATATCTACCGTGTCTTTGGGGAAGTCCATGGGGTTGGAGGTTAGTGGCGAGGATGTGGAAGAGTTGGTGGAGGACGATGATGAAGAGCTAACCACTACAGAACTGCAAGAGCTTCAGGTGCAACAGGAACAGATCACAGCTCAGGAATATGCTTCAGAGGAGGAGGAAGAGATGGAGGAAGTTGCCTTCATCAAAGATTAAGGACATCTGTACAATGTGGACAAAAGTGCAAGCATTTATGAATGAACATTATCCTGACACAGCTGTTGCAAGCTGTACTGGCAACATGTACAATGACACTCGTGTCCCATTTTATGGAAATCTTCAAGAAACGCCAGAAACAAAGCTCTTTGGACGGAGATAACCCCAGAAAAGGCCTTGTTACCTGAAGTCTTTATGGAAGGGGATTCCCCTTCCAAACAATAGTATTATTATTATTATTATTATTATAATCAAAAAGCGCTAAGCCACAAGGGCTATACAGCGCTGCAGGGTAGGGAAGGAAGCGAGGGTATTGGATGGCAGAAGGGAGGAGGGATGATCAGTAGGTTACAGAAAACAGCGGGCCAGGGGATAGTATGGGGGTAGAGGGTAGCAAGAGATTGAAGTAGAAAGGGCTGAAGGTATCAGAATTTGTGAAGTAAGTCAGTTGTTGTCAAAAAGTCAATGAGAGAGTCTGGATGAAAGGTGGGTCCATCAGCAAGAAGGGAAGGTAAAGAGAAAGCAGCAGAGCGAAGACGACGACGGAGGTAAATTCTGCGTGCTCGTTGATAAAGTGGGCAGTCCAACAGAATGTGGCTGACTGATAATGGAACTTGGCAATTCTCACAGAGAGGAGCAGGGCGCCTCTCCATGAGATATCCATGAGTAAGACGAGTATGGCCAATGCGAAGACGGGAGAGAGTAGTCTCCCAACCTCGACACTGGTGATAAGAAGACGGCCAGTAACCTATACTCGGTTTAATAGATTGAAGTTTGTTGCCGAGCACAGTAGACCAACGTTGTTGCCAACGGGTGTGAAGTTGGGAAGATATTGCAGCAAAATAGTCCGTAAATGGAATACCTCTACATGAAACTGGTAGGTCATGTACTGCTGACTGCGCAGCAGTGTCTGCCTGTTCATTGCCCTGTACGTCAACATGACCAGGGACCCAACAAAAAACAATATCTTTATGCTTGGTAAAGATGCGGCGTAGCCAAAGTTGGATACGGAGGACTAAGGGGTGAGGTGTATCAAATTTCTGTATAGCTTGTAAAGCACTAAGGGAGTCTGAGACAACCACAAATGATGACACAGGCATAGATGCAATACGGATAAGTGCTGTAAGGATGGCATACAATTCAGCAGTAAAAATACTAGCCGAAGATAGTAAATGCCCTTGTACGACGCTGTCCGGAAACGCTGCTGCGAATCCTACGCCGTCAGAAGACTTAGAGCCATCTGTGTACACAGCAATGGCATGAGAATGAGAGTGAAAGTGGTCAAGAAAAAGAGAGCGGGAAGCGACCATAGACAGTTGGGCTTTCGAGCAAGGGAGAGAGAAAGAACAGACTCGAACAGCTGGAACTTCCCAGGGGGGTAGGGAAAAGTGAGATGCTACATGTACATAGAAAGGTGGTAATTGAAGAGAAGACAAGAGCGAATGAAGGCGAAGAGAGAAGGGACGGAGTAAACAGGGGCGGCAAGCAAATAAAGAATGTCTACTAATATCAGTGACCATTCTATAAATGGAAGGACTGCGGAGATCATGAGAGCGTACATAGTAGCGAAGGCAATGGGCATCACAGCGATTGGATAAGGATGGAACGTTCGCTTCTGCATAGAGGCTCTCGACAGGGGAAGAGCGAAAAGCACCAAGGCATAAACGTAATCCTTGGTGATGAATGGGGTTAAGGCTAGAGAGAGTAGCAGGAGATGCCGCTGAATAGATCTGGTCACCATAATCAAGTTTCGATAAGATAAGGGTGGAATGTAGGCGAAGGAGGGTTCGACGATCAGCTCCCCATGAAAGATGAGCAAGGGTTTTAAGAAGGTTCAGCCGGCTGTGACAAGTTGCCTTCAGAGAGGTAATGAGAGGTTTCCAGAATAACCTACGATCAAAGAGGAGGCCCAGAAACTTGACTGTATCACGTTCAGGGATACGGGAGCCATAGAGGTACAAAGGATGATCGGAGATGACAGAGCGTCTAGTGAAAGTAATTTGGTGGGTTTTAGTGCTGGAAAATTTAAACCCACGTGTGGTGGCCCAATTGGAAACGCGGTCGACTGCATGCTGGAGAGAAACTGTAATAAGGTGACAGTCAGCGCCTGCACAGGCAATAGCGAAGTCATCAACATAGAGTGATGACCAAATATTTGATGGAAGACTAGAGGCCAAATCATTAATAGCAAGGAGAAAAAGTGTTGTGCTCAGAGCACATCCCTGGGGGACACCTTCAGCTTGGATAAAGTCCGGGGAGAGCACATTATTAACCCGAACACGGAAATGCCTGTCAGTTAAAAAGTTCTTAAGGAAGGATGGTAGATTGCCTCGAAGGCCTAAGGAGTGGGCTTGGGCTAAAATATTATACCTCCAAGTTGTGTCATATGCCTTCTCAAGGTCAAAAAATATGGCAATAACTGAGTGGTTATTCGCAAAGGCATTACGAACATACGTATCCAAGCGTAGTAAGGGGTCTATGGTAGAACGTCCCTTACGAAAGCCATATTGACGAGTGGAGAGACTGTTGTGCATCTCTAAATACCACACTAAACGTCTATTTACTAGGCGTTCCATCACTTTGCAAACTGCACTGGTAAGAGCAATGGGACGATAGTGGGAGGTTTCATGTCCCGTAGTGCCTGGTTTGCGGAAAGGGAGAACAATGGCGGATTTCCACAGCTGTGGAAGAACTCCTTGTGACCAAATAAGATTGTAAAGGCGTAATAACTGCAAGGGCTGACTGATGTAAATGTTGTGCATACGAATATGAATGTCGTCGGGGCTGCCGATGATCGACAAGCTGAGAGTGTTGCCTCCAGTTCTTGAAGTGTAAAAGGCACATTATACTGTTCTTCTCTGAGAGAAGAAAAGTCCAAGGGTGCTAACTCTCTGGCAGACTTTGAGGAAAGAAATGAGGGGCATATATGGAGTCCCTGAGAAATACGGACCAGATGATTGCCAATTTCATTGGCAACATCTAGTGGGTTTGCTATATCAACACCGGCAACCCGCAGAACAGGAGCCGGGTCAGGAGAATATTTACCACTCAGTTTTCGTACTTTTTTCCAGACTGCACTCATAGAGGAAGCAGAGGTGATGGTGGAGACATAATCTCGCCAGCAAGTGCGTTTAGCGTCACAGATGACACAGCGAGCGATCGCATGCTTCTGCTTAAAATCAAGAAGTCTCTCTGTGGTTCTATTGTACCGGTACCTGCCCCATGCAGCGCGTTTCAAACGTACTGCACGAGCACAAGCAGGAGACCACCAAGGCACGCATTTCTGAGAATGCCTGCCCGAAGTTTGGGGTATAGAATGAGAAGCTGCGGTTAAAACGGAGGACGAGAAGAGGTGTAAAAGCTCATCGATGGAGGACGAAGAAGGAACCTCTCTAAAAACAGTTAGGTGTGAGTAAAGGTTCCAATTTGCCTGATCAAATTGCCAGCGTGGGATGCGAAGAGGTGGTGAATATGAAGGGGAAGTAAGAATGATTGGGAAATGATCGCTGTCATGTAAGTCCGGAAGAACAGACCAAGTGAAGTCTAATGCGGCGGAAGAAGAGCAGACTGAGAGATCGATGCAAGAGAGAGTGAGAGTCCGAGGATCAAAATGGGTGCGAGTACCTGTATTTAAAACATGGAGGGGGTGGGTGGCAAGAAAAGCCTCTAACTGAATGCCACGGGAATCACAGTGAGACCCCCCAGAGGAAATGGTGGGCATTAAAATCACCAAGTAACAGAATCGGTGGTGGTAATGACGAAACAAGAAAGGCAATATCAGGAATAGATAATGCCCGAGGAGAGAGATATAAAGAACAGAGCGTATACCACCTATGCAAGTGGATACGGGCTGCTGTGTAATGCAGTGAAGTACGAACAAATAGCTGATGGTACGGAATATCAGTGCGTAGAAGAAGGGCACTTTCATTAAAGGTCCCATCAGGAAAAGGATCTGAAGAATACAATAAATTATAGCCTGAGATGGGAGAGATAACAGCAGAGTGTAATTTTGGTTCCTGTAAGCAAACACCAACAGGGGAAAACTGGGAGAGTAACATCTGAAGCTCACCCCGATTACCTGAGGCCGCGTATATTCCACTGTAAATAGGCCATGATTGGCAATGATAAAGATACCTGAAATCCGCAGGTAAGGGTTCCTACAGACTAGAGGGGTTAGAAAAGTCCACATGCGGAGGCAGTGGAAAACGTTCAAGCAGCGAAGGAACAGTGCGCTGTGAAGAAAGGAGTTGCGCAGATGGAGTAGAGGAGAGAGAAGGAGCGGAGGGTGGATCAGTGTCCATTGATGGTTTGGTCTCTGCAATATATTCAGAGATTGCTTCAAGTGTTTCAGAATTCAGAGACGTCGTATGGGAGACAATATTGGAAATGGTAGGGGGAGGATGAGTAAAGATTGGAACTGTAATGGACTGTACCAAGGTAGGGGGGGGGCAAAAGGGTGGAGGGAACTGGAGAAGCGTGGAAGGGGACAGAAGAGGCAGAAACCTGGGAGGTGGCAGAAGAGGAAGAAACTTGGGAGGGAACAGGGGAGGAAGGTACAGTACGAGGAGGGTGAACCTCTACACTTGTAACAGAGCCAGTGAGAGGGGAAGAACCAGGTACAGAGACAGGGAAGGGAAAATGAGGAGGTGGAAGATGGGTAGGAGGTGTTAACGGACCTTTTTTTGACTTTTGAGAAGTAGAGGAACGATTGGGAGGAGGTGTCATACGAGATCTCGTCGCTACTGAGGCTTGTGAGAGAGAACACGAAGAAGCAAGATCCGACTGAGACGCTGAAGTAGGGACGTCTGAGCCGAGGACAGCAAAAGAATTAGCTACAGGAGTGACTATGGGAGAGGTAACCACAGAGGTGGGTGCAGAAGATGGGATACCAGAAGTGGGGGGACGTTTTGAAACACGGGAATGAGAAACACGAGGTAGTCTCCCTTGGAGGCGGAGATGAGAAACTGCCATGGCATAAGGGAGACCTTCTGCCTCTTTGAGGTAACGGATTTCCCGCTCATTTAAGTAGACTTGACAACGGCGAGAGTACGAAGGGTGAGCCTCATGACAATTAAGGCAAGAGGGAGGTCGATTGCAAGACGTATTAGAATGGTCATCGGCACCACAGACTGGGCATTCGGCGATAGATCTGCAATATTTCGCTGGATGGCCAAATCGCCAGCAATTTCTACACTGTTGCGGTGTAGGGATCACCTTTCGAACTTGTAACCGATGTCCTGCTACATAAACTGAGGATGGGAGTTCATGGCTGTCAAAAGTTAAACGAGCCACATTGCTAGGGTATCGTCTCCGCCCGCGGGCAGGAAGAACGTAAGTGTCTACCTTGAGGATTGGGAGATCTTGGAGTTCCAGCTGTTCAAGAATGTCAGTGCCACATGTCTGGAAATTTTGTTGAACTATGGTATGGGGCAGAATGACGGTACCACTACAAGAATTGAGGGAATGATGCTTTTCAATAGTTACAGGAACAGTATCGATATGGGAAAGACGAGAAAGCTCACGAGCCTGGGTAGCATTCTGTACGGTGACGATGCGCGTACCGCTCTTAAGAGCATGAAAAGAAATATCTTTAAAAACATGGCGTAGGAGTGCCTTGCCAATACTGTGGTCAGAAAGATAGGCAGTAGAGGAAGTCGGTCGTAAGGTGAAGAATTTAGTCCATTGTGCAGTCTGAAACTGAGCGTGGAAAGGTAGTGAAGGACGTGTCGATCTTTTCTGAGAAGAACGAGAAGGTGGAGAAGTATCATCAGCAGGTAATTGCCGTTGTCATTTAGGCGTGGGACCAGAGTTGATCTGACGTGGAACGGGCCGACGATTCAAAAATTGCCGCACCGTAGAGGGAGAGACCGGAAGCATAGTCAGAGGAGAGCGAAGGTCAGATAAATCGAAGGAGTCAGTCGAGGCCTCAGTACCTGAAGCGGGTGAGGAAACAGCACCGGCAAGAGGTACAGAGGCATGAGGAGTGTCCGAAGAGTGGTCCAAAGACGAGGCGGGGTCAGAACGGGGTGCGGTATCAAGAAGGGGCCCGGGGGTAGCAGGTTCATGGACTAGGGCTGCCATGGTTAGGTTACTTCTTTCTTTTTGTTTTTAAGAAAAAAAAAAGAAAGAAGAAAATAAAAATAAAAAAAAGAATAAATAAAGGGGGGACCGGGGAGGGATAGTTCCTAGGAAGAATGAAAGGGCCAGAAATCTCCCTCCGCGCCCAAGAGGACCTCAGCACCGCAAGTAGCGCAGATGCAGCATGGAACCCATGCCATACCCTACCCATCATGCCAGTAAGCCGGCAATCCGGGATAGCAACCTTACATCTGCCGAGCTACCTTGGTGGACAAAAGAGAGGGCGGCCGGAAATCCACCACAAAGCATACCTCCTTCGGCCACCACCCCCGGAATCCGAAAGGTGGCTTCCATAGATACACCCGTCGCCCGAGACACACCCAAAGCCACCCTCCGGGATACCGGAGAGGGATTAGGACATCACCAGGCAATCCAGATTCCACGGCAAACTACACCACCGCCAAGAACCTCAACGAAATGGGATGGACCCCGGTACCCTTTCCCCTACATAGGAACTAGCGTGCCTGTGGGGAAAAAAAAAAAAAAAAAAAACCGAAGGCCAAAAAGGAAGGGCAAAAGGGAGGGGTGGGGAGGAGGAGGAGGAAAGGAAAAAGGGGAGGATGGGGAGGATGGGATAGGAAATGGGGGATTGGGGGGTAATTAGGTTCGGTCTGAGGAAGTAGACCGACAGGTCTTATTCCTCAGACCAAGAGCCTCTTCACCACGCCAAGGAGCCCCCCTTGAAGAGGCCAAACAATAGTAGACCTCCCATTTCATCATTCATCAATAAGTCCACAATAAAGGTAAGTGTCATTTCAGTATTGTTTATTGTGCATTTCTCATTGTTTTCTGTGTAGGGAAATGTATATTTCATGTAAAAACAAATTATTTTGTTTAATACTTTTGGGGGTTTGGAATGGATTAATTGGATTTCCATTATTTCTTATGGGGAAAATTAATTCAGCTAACATCCAAATCGGCTAAAGGCAAGCTCTCTGGAACGGATTAATGCCGTTACCCGAGGGCCCATTGTAGTAAGCAAGCGTAGTACAATGGAAACCCAGTTTTTGTCCTTAATCTGTTCCAGAAGGTCGGTCGAAATACAAAAGGGACGAAAACCAAAGTAATATTCCCATAAGAAATAATGCAAATCCAATTAAGTACAGCGGAACCCCCGAGTTTCATACTTAATCCGTTCCAGGAGCTAGTACTAAAGTCAAAACGTCCTAAAGTCGAAGCAATATTTCCCATGAAAATTACAGTGAAACCCCAGGTTTCGCCAGTTTTTTCGGCCAAATTTTGTCCCGCGTTTCAGCCGGCGTACCAGACCTGTCCACCTGTCCACACAGGCGTCGTCACTAAGTCTAGCATTGTTTATCCTTCAATGAACACTGCCCAGCCAGCCAGCCATTGTGACTGTGAAAAGTGTGCAAACTTTTGTTGAAAAGTATCACCCTGACCAAGCTGAAACAAGCCATATCTGCAACACGTTCAGTAACAAAACCTTGTCCCACTTCAGGGAAATCTTAGAGATGCCAGAAACAGAGCACTCTTGACAGTTATTTTGTGAGACAGGGGTCCAGTGACTCTCAAGCTGGTCCTAGTGGCCTTAAAAGACAAAGAAGGGAAGTAACCCCAGATAAGGACTTGTTACCCAAAGTCTTTACGGAAGGGGATTCCTCTTCCATATAATAAGTCCTCCTCCTTTCCTCCTCCCTATCTTCCAAATGCTAGCAAGTCTCTTCAATAAAGGTAAGTAAATGTCATTTTAAATGTTTATTTAAATTTTAATTTATCTATATACGTAATATACGTATATGTATTTATCTGTGTTGTATGTAAAACTAGTTATTATTTAAAAAATGTATTTTTTTGTGAATATTTTTGTGGGTCTGGAATGGATTAATTTTATTTATATCATTTCTTATGGGAAATGTTGCTTCACCTTTCAGCAGTTTCATGTTTAAGCCTAGCTCCTGGAAAGGATTATGGCAGAAACCCGGGGTTTCACTGTAATGTAAATACAATTAATCCATTCCAGGGAGTTGGGAATCCCCCTCCATAAGGACTTCAGGTATCAAAGCTCTCTAGTGTTATTTCCCTTCTTTGCCTTTTACTGCTACAGTACATTCATTATTTACCTTAAAATATTTGTAGTCTTAATGTAGGGAGAGAGGTGAGCAGCATTTATTTGTAGGAATTCAGTGTAGGTAGCCTGTTGATGTAGGTACACACATGTAGTCCCCCCTGGGCTACACTACACAGCCACATTATTACACTACACAGCCATATTATTACACTGACATACCAGGTTCACCTAGTTTAATCGTTACCTTCCACCCTCCTCCCTCCACCTTCCTTGATACGCCGCTACTCACCACTCGATAACATATAAACATTGCATGTTTATATGCTATGTTTATATGCTATTTTTATATGCTATGTAACATGTTTCTTATATAATTTTGAAGAAAATACCATAGATGGATTAATGAAAATGTCTATATTCACTCAAGGAGAAACAAAGCCACACTGACATATGACTGCAGGGGCAGGCGAACAGGTCTGGTACGCGGGACGAAACACGGGGCACAGTGCGAAACTTGGGACAAAGAAAATACCATAGCTGGATTAATGAAAATGTCTATATTCACTCAAGGAGAAACAAGGCCACACTGACACACGACTGCGGGGGCAGGTGAACAGGTCTGGTACGCGAGACGAAACACGGGGCACAGTGCGAAACCTGGGACAAAATTGAGCCAAAAAAATGGTTCTAAACTTGAAGTGTATGATAGTCAGGGTGTACGAAGCTCGGAGTTCCACTGTAATCCGTTCCAGACACCCAAAATTAACAAAAAATACATTTTATAGAGAATAACTATAGTTTTACATACAGAAAACAATGAGAAATAAATATAAAGCACTAATTTTAACACCTCAAAGTCAGCGTTTTAATCCAAAAACATGGTCCGAGTTTTTTTTTTCTTATGCACTGCTTGCTGTAGGATTTTTTTTATACTGCACACACACACTGACCACACAGACCCATTCTCTCACATGTGGGCCTACCAGCTTTCTCCCACTTGATTTGAAGCCGCTAGAATTTTTGAGTATAGATATGTACAATATAAGACAAAATTATGCATCCTAAAGTCTCCTGCAGTCACTCAGAGCGGCACACCTCCTCTTCCTTTTGACACTTGGTCGGCACTGAGACAGCCTTGGTCATAGCAGCTGTGCCTACAGCTACCTAGAGGGTTACCAATTTCTGTTTTGAAGCATTTGGTACAAAAATATGAAAAAAAAATACGAAAAATGTCTAAAAATGACAACATATTATTATTATTGCTATGATATTGTACTATTATTATTATTATTATTATTTAGTACTGTTATAATTATTCTTATTACAAATGTATTATAATTATTATTAATACATACGTATTATTATTATTATTATTATTATGTATTATTATTATTTTTAATTTAGGGAACTGGAGCACAAATCCAATTCCCCAGATCAAGAGTTCATCTCCACATACATACAGGTCCTCCATCACAAATCCGGCATCACTGGAACCTGTAGTGTGCCGGATTACTGAGTTTGCCGGATTACAGAGTGGTTAGGTTAGAATACACTTAATAAAATTAACCAACTTGACTTACACAAGTTCATTGAACATCGGCAAAAATCGAACATTTCCGCTACTTTGAGCTAAATTTCAAGGTACTTTTCATCATGAAAGCAATCAAAATCATGTCTATTTCTGTAATATATCTTCCATTCTATTAAATGAGTCCAAAAAAATGAGAATACAACCATAAAAACCATACGAAAATACATATACTGCAAAGAGGCGGCTAAAGGCTGAGAAGTGAACTCCCTTATTTATCGTCCATCTTTTGTATTTTTGTTGTAGGTTAAGAAGCATCTTTCCATCATACGCTGCCCAAGTTTCAATGAGATAGCCCAACAAACGACCAAGAAAAAAAAAATTTACAAAAAATCATATATGGCAAGCCCAAGCCAGGTGCTGGAAATAAGTCACTTTGTCTGACTTTTCTGGGTTATCCTAGGTTCTCTATACATACACTGCTATGTATGATAATCTATGTAACTGTATTTGTGTATACCTGAATAAACTTATTTACTTCTAGTCTGTCAACTGAGTACAAGAAACTGCCCATTCACTTATTTCAACTACCCAATAAAGTGGTCAGAAACTGGTAATTTGGCCAATTTCACACAAATTTCAACAGAAGCCATTTTCAAAATAGGGTCCAGAATAAACAATGCAGACATTCTTGGCACTAAAATAACATTTTCTCTGTTCATTAGTCATGGCTCCAGGCCCCTCTTATATTACTCTTGCTTACCATTTGAAATTTTTATTCACAAAAAATTAGAAGATTTACTGTTATGCAGACTGCTGCATTATATAAATTGTATAAATAATGTCAACCCATTCTTGACTGTGTATTGGAATTTGGACTGGCAGGCAGACAGGTATTGGACGGTGACGTCATTTGTTTATTCTTGAGCTTCGCTAAAGAATAGAACATTTTCGCTACAGTGAGCGCAATTTCAAGGTACCTTTCGTCATGAAAGCAATCAAAATCATACCTATTTCTGTAATATATCTTCTATTCTATCAAATGAGACTGAAAAAACGAGAATATAACCATAAAAACCATACAAAAATATACCGCTAAGCAGCCGCTAATGGCTGAGAAGTGAACTCCACTATTTATGGTCTGATTTCTTTCATTTTTGGTGCACGTTAAGAAGTATCTTTCCATCATACATTGCCCAAGTTTCAATAAGATAACCCAACAAACAATTGAGAAAATAATAATAATAATAATAATAATAATAATAATAATAACAATAATAATATCTTTATTTACTACACGTACATGTACAAGGTATACAGGCCTAGCTGACATCAAATCAAATCAAATCAAAGTTTATTCTCTATAAGGATTACAATGCAGAGTTTACAGATTTTGGTTATTGTGTGGTTTACATGTAGCAAAACACTAATTACAGAGGGGGCCACTAAAACACCAAGCATGGCTAGGCATTTCGGGCAAACTTAAATTAATTCTTAACCCTAAATTATAACGAATTGTGGAGTAAGTTGACTAAATACAAAGTGACTAAATACTAAGTGACAAATACTAGTTTGAGAGTTTAGCAATGTGAATGCTTTTGTTTTGGCACAATACATAGTTTCTATATTGGAGTATCACAGGCAAACTTATGACTAGTTAGGAATCCTTATTTTAAGATTAGGATACATATTTCTGTGCTTATAGTCAAATGGGTGAGTGAGTGAGTGTAAATGTGGACATACATACTACTATATAGAAAGCCGCTTGTTATGCAGAGTATTTCAAGAAAATTAGGTCAGTGTCCCAGGATAACACCCACACCAGTCGGCTAACACCCAGGTACCCATTTACTGATAGGTGAACATAAACAACAGGTGTAAAGAAACACGTCCAATGTTTCTACCCTGGCTGGGAATCGAATATTTACCAAAAATCATGTATGGCAAACCTAAGCCAGGTACTAGAAATATGCCACACTGTCTTGACTTTTTTTTGTGTTATCCTAGGTTCTCTACACATGCTGCTATGTGTGATAATCTATATAGAGAAAATAACTATTTTGTTTCAGGTTTATGGTGCAGTACGAGTGTATATCACAGTTAGCCTTGTGCTACACTCCATTTTCTCTAATATAAACCCCCAAGACAGGGATAGGAGAATGGTATTTGTATACCATATCCTCTCCATACCTCTGTCAAACTGCTCAGTATTATGCCAAATATTATTCATTCTTGAGCATTTAACATGTTTTATTTTATTTATATTGTTTATTATGTCATATTAGATCAATTGTGATAGGCAAATAAGCTGTAGTGTTGATATTAGCGTAATAATAAAGCATATTCTCCTGCATCATGAGAATGAGCTAGTGGCAACCGACAGTGGCTTCAAAGCCACCTTATCTTTAATAGATAATGTACTGTGTAGGTGCTTTACATAATGAGAAGCATTTCTTTTATTCACTGGAACCATGGCTAGGGCTAAAATCAAGCAGGTTAAAACAATAAATGGAGAAAAAGAAATTGGAATGACTCATGCAGCAAGTAGCGCCACCAAACAGTACCAGCAGGTTGGTGTGGCGACCCCGGAAATTTGAAATTATGCTAGCCAAAATTAGTGCCGAATAACTGACGGAAACGAATAACTGATTGCCGGATTTGTGATGGCAGACCTGTACTACTACTAATAATAATTATTACAATACTAATAATAATACAATGTAATAATAATAATAATAATAATAATAATAACAACAACAGTAAGGAGAAACTTCCAAAGGCTGCCAGTACATGTAGTTGGCACCACCATCAGCAAAACATTGGTAACCACTAATTGTACACTTTTCACCTGTCTAGACATTAGTAGTCTATTAGTATTAGGTTAACCCTTTGTAGTCTATTAGTATTAGGTTAACCCTTTGACTGTTTTCGACGTATAAATACGTCTTACGAGCCAATGTTTCTGACGTATATACAGTGGACCCCCGCATACCAATGGCCTTACATAACGTTAAATCCGCATACCGATACATTTTATCGCTAAGATTTTGCCTCGCATACCGCTAAAAAACCCGCTCAAAGGTGTTCGTCCGAGACGCGTCTAATGTGCGACCTTAGCCAGCCTCACATGTTCCGCCGGTGGCATTGTTTACCAGCCAGCCTCCCCGGTAACATCCAAGCAAACAATCAGAACATTTCGTATTATTACAGTGTTTTTGGTGATTTTATCTGCAAAATAAGTGACCATGGGCCCCAAGAAAGCTTCTAGTGCCAACCCTACAGCAATAAGGGTGAGAATTACTATAGAGATGAAGAAAGAGATCATTGATAAGTATGAAAGTGGAGTGCGTGTCTCCGAGCTGGCCAAGTTGTATAATAAACCCCAATCAACCATCGCTACTATTGTGGGCAACAAAACGGCAATCAAGCAAGCTGTTCTTGCCAAAGGTTCAACTGTGTTTTCGAAACAGAGATCACAAGTGATGGAAGATGTTGAGAGACTCTTATTGGTGTGGATAAATGAAAAACAGATAGCAGGAGACAGCATCTCTCAAGTGATCATAAGTGAAAAGGCTAGGAAGTTCCATCAGGATTTAATTAAAAAAATGCCTGCAACTAGTTAGTGATGATGTGAGTGAATTTAAGGCCAGCAAAGGTTGGTTTGAGAGATTTAAGAAGCGTAGTGGCATACATAGTGTGATAAGGCATGGTGAGGCTGCCAGTTCGGACCACAAAGCAGCTGAAAAATATGTGCAGGAATTCAAGGAGTACATAGACAGTGAAGGACTGAAACCTGAACACGTGTTTAATTGTGATGAAACAGGCCTGTTCTGGAAGAAAATGCCAAGCAGGACCTACATTACTGAGGAGGAAAAGGCACTCCCAGGACATAAGCCTATGAAAGACAGGCTTACTCTGTTGATGTGTTCCAATGCTAGTGGTGATTGCAAAGTGAAGCCTTTATTAGTGTATCACTCAGAAACTCCCAGAGCATTCAGGCAAAAGAATATCCTCAAGGCTAATTTGTGTGTGCTGTGGAGGGCAAACAGTAAGGCATGGGTCACTAGGGACTTTTTCTATGACTGGTTACACCATGCATTTGCCCCCAATGTGAAAGATTACCTAACTGAAAAGAAATTAGACCTTAAGTGCCTCCTGGTGTTAGACAGTGCCCCTGGTCATCCTACAGACGTGGCAGAGCGACTTTATGGGGACATGAGCTTCATTAAGGTGAAGTTTTTGCCTCCTAATACCACTCCTCTCCTGCAGCCCATGGACCAGCAGGTTATTGCAAACTTCAAAAAACTGTACACAAAAGTTCTGTTTGAAAGGTGCTTTGTAGTGACCTCAGAAACTCGACTGACTCTAAGAGAGTTTTGGAGATAGCACTTTAATATCCTCAATTGTGTAAACCTTATAGGTAAGGCTTGGGAGGGAGTGACTAAGAGGACCTTGAACTCTGCTTGGAAGAAACTGTGGCCAGAATGTGTAGACCAAAGGGATTTTGAAGGGTTTGAGGCTAACCCTGGGAATCCTATGCCAGTTGAGGAATCCATTGTGGCATTGGGAAAGTCCTTGAGGTTGGAGGTTAGTGGGGATGATGTGGAAGAGTTGGTGGAGGAGGACAATGAAGAACTAACCACTGATGAGCTGCTAGATCAACTTCAACAGCAAGAGGCCAGACCTGAGGAAACTGGTTCGGAGGAGGGGAGAGAGAAATTGAAGAAGTTGCCTACTACAAAGATTAAGGAAATCTGTGCAAAGTGGCTGAAAGTGCAAACCTTTATGGATGAAAATCACCCTCACACAGCTATTGCAAGCCGTGCTGGTGACTATTACACTGACAATGTTGTGAAACACTTTAGGGAAGTCATAAAGAAACGAGAGGTACAGGCCACTATGGACAGATATGTTGTGCGACAGAAGTCCAGTGACTCTGAAGCTGGTCCTAGTGGCATTAAAAGAAGAAGGGAAGTAACCCCAGAAAAGGACTTGACACCTCAAGTCTTAATGGAAGGGGATTCCCCTTCTAAACATTAAGACTCTCTCCTCCTCCCATCCCATCAATCATCACCAGATCTTCAATAAAGGTAAGTGTCATGTAATTGCGCATGCCTTTTTCAGTTTGTGTGTATTAAAATTAATATTTCATGTGCTAAAAATGTTTTGTTTTTCATACTTTGGGGTGTCTTGCACGGATTAATTTGATTTCCATTATTTCTTATGGGGAAAACTCATTCGCATAACGATAATTTCGCATAACAATGAGCTCTCATGAACGGATTAATATCGTTATGAGGGGGTCCACTGTATACTCAATAATTCTAGCGGCTTCAAATCAAGCAGGAGAAAGCTGGTAGGCCCACATGTGAGAGATTGGGTCTGTGTGGTCAGTGTGCACCACATAAAAAAAATCCTGCAGCACACATTGCGTAATGAGAAAAAAAAAACTCCGATCGTTTTTTTTTAATAAAATGCCAACTTTGAGGTGTATTTTCGTATAGTATTTATCATTGTATTCGCGTTTTCATGGTCTTAGGTGATAAAATGGAAAACATATTACAGAAATAGAGATGATTTTCATTACTTTGACGATGAAAACGACCTTGAAACTGAGCTCAAAGTAGAGGAAATGTTCGATTTTTACCAATGTTCAGGAGTAAATAAATCACACCACACGTCCAATACACGTCAACTGGGGAGTCTAATATTCTTTCACTAGTGCACTGATATTATTTATACCATTTTTACAACAATGCAGTAGTCTGCATAACAGTAAATTTTGTATTTTTTTGTATGAATAAAAAATCAAAATAGAAAGCAATAATAATATAAGAGGGGCCTAGAGATGTGACTAATGAACAAAGCATATGTTATTTTAGTGCCACGAATGTCTACCTTGTTTATTCTGGACCCTATTTTGAAATTGGCATCTTTTTTAGTTTGCGTGAAATTGGCCAAATTGCCAATTTCTGACCACCATATTGGGTAGTCCAAATTAGTAAATGGGAGGTTTCTTGTACTCAGCTGATAGATAAAATGGAGTTCTAAAGAAATAGCTATGAGTTTGGTCAACTGGAACAATGGAATTGGCTGAAAATAGGGCTCAAAGTCGGCGAAATCGCCGATACGCATATGTCGCCGAGACCGCTAACTTCGCGGGAGCATAATTCCATGAGTTTTCGACCAAATTTCGAACTTTTGGTGTCATTACCATCAGGAAAAGATTCTCTATCATTTCATAAGAAAAAATTATTTTTTTTTTCAAACATTGAGTGACATAGAATAACAGTTTCAGAAAGGGGCCTGAAACAGTCAAAGGGTTAAGGGAGGGGCAAGAAAAATCACCAATTTTTTTTTTCTTTGGTCCAATTTCAATGAGATTTTGATAGTGGATTAAGAAGCATAAAAAAACATATAGGCTGCGTTTGTTTTGACTGTTAAGCCTTCAAGTTAGGTAGAAAAAAATAAATTATGCACAATTTCATGGGGCCACCTGCCTTGGTGGGAATCAGCCGATGTGTTAATAATAATAAAAAATATATATACATATATATATATATATATATACATATATATATATATATATATATATATATATATATATATAAATATACATATATATATAAATATACATATATATATAAATATAAATATATATAAATATACATATATATATATAAATATAAATATATATAAATATAAATATATATAAATATACATATATATATATAAATATATATATATATAAATAAATATATATATAAATATATATATATATAAATATATATATATATATATAAATAAATATATATATAAATAAATATATATATAAATATATATATTAATATATATATAAATATATATATATATATATATATATATATATATATATATATATATATATATATATATATATATATATATATATATGTAAATGGGGAGCCTTTAATTGAGCTATGTGTAGAAAGAGATTTGGTAATAAGTAATACATATTTTATGAAAAAGAGGATAAATAAATATACAAGGTATAATGTAGCACGTAATGAAAGCAGTTTGTTAGATTATGTATTGGTGGATAAAAGGTTGATGGGTAGGCTCCAGGATGTACATGTTTATAGAGGGGTAACTGATATATCGGATCATTATTTAGTTGTAGCTACAGTTAGAGTAAGAGGTAGATGGGAAAAGAGGAAGGTGGCAACAACAAGTAAGAGGGAGGTGAAAGTGTATAAACTAAGGGAGGAGGAAGTTCGGGGGAGATATAAGCGACTGTTGGCAGAAGGGTGGGCTAGTGCAAAGATGAGTAGTGGGGAGGGGTTGAAGAGGGTTGGAATAGTTTTAAAAATGCAGTATTAGAATGTGGGGCAGAAGTTTGTGGTTATAGGAGGGTGGGGGCAGGTGGAAAGAGGAGTGATTGGTGGAATGATGAAGTAAAGGGTGTGATAAAAGAGAAAAAGTTAGCTTATGAGAGGTTTTTACAAAGTAGAAGTGTTATAAGAAAAGCAGAGTATATGGACAGTAAAAGAAAGGTGAAGAGAGTGGTGAGAGAGTGCAAAAGGAGAGCAGATGATAGAGTGGGAGAGGCACTGTCAAAAAATTTTAATGAAAATAAGAAAAAATTTTGGAGTGAGTTAAACAAGTTAAGAAAGCCTAGGGAGAGTATTTATTTGTCAGTTAAAAATAGAGTAGGGAAGTTAGTAGACGGGGAGAGGGAGTATTAGGTAGATGGCAAGAATATTTTGAGGAACTTTTAAATGTTGAGGAAGAAAGGGAGGTGGTAATTTCATGCACTGGTCAGGGAGGTATACCATCTTTTAGGAGTGAAGAAGAGCAGAATGTAAGTGTGGGGGAGGTACGTGAGGCATTACGTAGAATGAAAGGGGGTAAAGCAGCTGGAACTGATGGGATCATGACAGAAATGTTAAAAGCAGGGGGGATATAGTGTTGGAGTGGTTGGTACTTTTGTTTAATAAATGTATGAAAGAGGGGAAGGTACCTAGGGATTGGCGGAGAGCATGTATAGTCCCTTTATATAAAGGGAAAGGGGACAAAAGAGATTGTAAAAATTATAGAGGAATAAGTTTACCAAGTATACCAGGAAAAGTGTATGGTAGGGTTATAATTGAAAGTATTAGAGGTAAGACAGAATGTAGGATTGCGGATGAGCAAGGAGGTTTCAGCGTGGGTAGGGGATGTGTAGATCAAGTGTTTACATTGAAGCATATATGTGAACAGTATTTAGATAAAGGTAGGGAAGTTTTTATTGCATTTATGGATTTAGAAAAGGCATATGATAGAGTGGATAAGGGAGCAATGTGGCAGATGTTGCAAGTACTATATGGAATATGTGGTAAGTTACTAAATGCTGTAAAGAGTTTTTATGAGGATAGTGAGGCTCAGGTTAGGGTGAGTAGAAGAGAGGGAGACTACTTCCCGGTAAAAGTAGGTCTTAGACAGGGATGTGTAATGTCACCATGGTTCTTTAATATATTTATAGATGGGGTTGCAAAAGAAGT